>NC_083733.1:41355898-41617824 GCF_028564815.1 Eubalaena glacialis | reverse complement strand
CATAGCGAAAACACCAGGCCTCGGTGTGCTTTCCTGTGGCAAGGAAACTTGGCTTTCATTCTTCAGGTGGCACATTGGCTCAGGACTGCCCTACCCCAAGGACTCAGGCTGTGCAGCCCGACTGGTTGAGATCAGCACTTCTGGCCCTCTCCCGGATGAACCAACTAGGAAAGGAGCCTCTCCTAAGCTGGGAAACGTGGTGGCTTTTCCTAGTCTACCGAGGAACAGCGCTCTGAGGGAGAGGAGCTGCTGACGTGTGGTAGCAAAGTCTCCTCTGCTGAAGAGAAACATTTCATTGTAAGCGGGTTCCATCAGCCTTGCCACCTTTTCTCAGCTGGCTATCATGGAGGGCAGTCTGTTGGCAGATTCCCCTGAGGCCCTGCTTCCCAGGCTGTGATCCACACACGCCGCCTGCTTCAGCCCAAAGGGACAGCTTATGGTAAGGTCAAAACCCTGTGCTGGCAAGTTCCTGCCCAACCCTCGCACAGGGACAAGCATATTGGCCATTGGTCAAAGGCTTTCCCCACAAGCTTAACACGTTTGGTCCCATCTAGCCTCCGAAGGCCGAGTTGACCTAGCTAGGAATCAAAGTTCAGGAAAGGTACTCAGGGTGCTGGTGACTGCAGGTTCTTTCACCAGGCAGCCCAAATCGAGTCCACCTCCTTGCATTTTCCATGGGCAGAGCAAATGGTGTCAACTTACACGCCTCCGGCCAGGGAGGGGCGACCTACACTTTCTTCAGGGGATACAAGCCCATGCCTTCCGTGTGAAAGGCCTCTATGCCTCTTTGCTTCGGCAGCCCAGGGATAGCGTCAGCCCTGAAATGCTTCCGAAGGAGCAGAGTCAGAGATCCTTCGAACCACAGAGCAGGTGCAGCCCAGAACAAGGACTGCTCTTGGCCTGAGAACACCCACTGCCCAGCGCTTCTTTGGGGTACGCACGTGTAGAGGAAGGGGGTTGAATTCTGCTGCGTGATAACTTCTCCGGGCCACGTAGTGTGAGCGCAAGTAGAGTGGCCCTACACCTCCTCCCAGTTTCCCGTGTAAGTTGTAGAAGGCCAACTCCCTGCTTGAATCCCTGGGTGGGGTACGTACCGTCCAGAGAAAGATGGATGCTTGGGACCCTGGGCTGGGAGCTAGGTTAATGTTCTGTGCATCCACTTGGCAGCTGTTCTCTCTAAGCGGGTCCCAAAGGCTTTTTGGAGGAGTTTCCTGAGAGGGTCGGAAACAGGAAAGTAGCCAACAGGCCCACGGGGATGCCAGTTCTCTCTAGCAACAAGGCTACCAGCCTCAGACACTAGCGTTCTCTTTGGTACATGAAAGAACACTGTGCTTGGAAACTTCTTCCATCCAGTTTGCGAGTCGCGCTTCCACTGGGTCCTAGGATTCCAAGTGTTGCCATGCCGTCACAATGTCCAATTCTGAGGCCTAGGACGGCAGAGTGTCTGGCAGCTCTCAAAGAGACCTTAGCAATGCAGGCTTTTTGGCTCCTTCCGCCCAGAAACCAGCTCCTCCAGATCCTCTGTCGTTAGGTATTTCATGTCCGAATATCTCAGGGGGCCCTCATTCCTCCTCCACGAAGTAAGGCACAAACGGCATTGCCCTAAAGGGAAGAAGCCTTCTGAGTCCGGCAGAGAGGAAGTCTCCGCCACTCTGCATTCCCACTCGGCTGAGCCCTGGGTATCGGACCGAGAGAGGGAGAAAGAGAGCCGTAACCCCGAGCTTTTCCACGATGCGGTATAGGCCTCACCCTTCAAGCCCACGTCAATTTCATAGCGAAAACACCAGGCCTCGGTGTGCTTTCCTGTGGCAAGGAAACTTGGCTTTCATTCTTCAGGTGGCACATTGGCTCAGGACTGCCCTACCCCAAGGACTCAGGCTGTGCAGCCCGACTGGTTGAGATCAGCACTTCTGGCCCTCTCCCGGATGAACCAACTAGGAAAGGAGCCTCTCCTAAGCTGGGAAACGTGGTGGCTTTTCCTAGTCTACCGAGGAACAGCGCTCTGAGGGAGAGGAGCTGCTGACGTGTGGTAGCAAAGTCTCCTCTGCTGAAGAGAAACATTTCATTGTAAGCGGGTTCCATCAGCCTTGCCACCTTTTCTCAGCTGGCTATCATGGAGGGCAGTCTGTTGGCAGATTCCCCTGAGGCCCTGCTTCCCAGGCTGTGATCCACACACGCCGCCTGCTTCAGCCCAAAGGGACAGCTTATGGTAAGGTCAAAACCCTGTGCTGGCAAGTTCCTGCCCAACCCTCGCACAGGGACAAGCATATTGGCCATTGGTCAAAGGCTTTCCCCACAAGCTTAACACGTTTGGTCCCATCTAGCCTCCGAAGGCCGAGTTGACCTAGCTAGGAATCAAAGTTCAGGAAAGGTACTCAGGGTGCTGGTGACTGCAGGTTCTTTCACCAGGCAGCCCAAATCGAGTCCACCTCCTTGCATTTTCCATGGGCAGAGCAAATGGTGTCAACTTACACGCCTCCGGCCAGGGAGGGGCGACCTACACTTTCTTCAGGGGATACAAGCCCATGCCTTCCGTGTGAAAGGCCTCTATGCCTCTTTGCTTCGGCAGCCCAGGGATAGCGTCAGCCCTGAAATGCTTCCGAAGGAGCAGAGTCAGAGATCCTTCGAACCACAGAGCAGGTGCAGCCCAGAACAAGGACTGCTCTTGGCCTGAGAACACCCACTGCCCAGCGCTTCTTTGGGGTACGCACGTGTAGAGGAAGGGGGTTGAATTCTGCTGCGTGATAACTTCTCCGGGCCACGTAGTGTGAGCGCAAGTAGAGTGGCCCTACACCTCCTCCCAGTTTCCCGTGTAAGTTGTAGAAGGCCAACTCCCTGCTTGAATCCCTGGGTGGGGTACGTACCGTCCAGAGAAAGATGGATGCTTGGGACCCTGGGCTGGGAGCTGGGTTAATGTTCTGTGCATCCACTTGGCAGCTGTTCTCTCTAAGCGGGTCCCAAAGGCTTTTTGGAGGAGTTTCCTGAGAGGGTCGGAAACAGGAAAGTAGCCAACAGGCCCACGGGGATGCCAGTTCTCTCTAGCAACAAGGCTACCAGCCTCAGACACTAGCGTTCTCTTTGGTACATGAAAGAACACTGTGCTTGGAAACTTCTTCCATCCAGTTTGCGAGTCGCGCTTCCACTGGGTCCTAGGATTCCAAGTGTTGCCATGCCGTCACAATGTCCAATTCTGAGGCCTAGGACGGCAGAGTGTCTGGCAGCTCTCAAAGAGACCTTAGCAATGCAGGCTTTTTGGCTCCTTCCGCCCAGAAACCAGCTCCTCCAGATCCTCTGTCGTTAGGTATTTCATGTCCGAATATCTCAGGGGGCCCTCATTCCTCCTCCACGAAGTAAGGCCCAAACGGCATTGCCCTAAAGGGAAGAAGCCTTCTGAGTCCGGCAGAGAGGAAGTCTCCGCCACTCTGCATTCCCACTCGGCTGAGCCCTGGGTATCGGACCGAGAGAGGGAGAAAGAGAGCCGTAACCCCGAGCTTTTCCACGATGCGGTATAGGCCTCACCCTTCAAGCCCACGTCAATTTCATAGCGAAAACACCAGGCCTCGGTGTGCTTTCCTGTGGCAAGGAAACTTGGCTTTCATTCTTCAGGTGGCACATTGGCTCAGGACTGCCCTACCCCAAGGACTCAGGCTGTGCAGCCCGACTGGTTGAGATCAGCACTTCTGGCCCTCTCCCGGATGAACCAACTAGGAAAGGAGCCTCTCCTAAGCTGGGAAACGTGGTGGCTTTTCCTAGTCTACCGAGGAACAGCGCTCTGAGGGAGAGGAGCTGCTGACGTGTGGTAGCAAAGTCTCCTCTGCTGAAGAGAAACATTTCATTGTAAGCGGGTTCCATCAGCCTTGCCACCTTTTCTCAGCTGGCTATCATGGAGGGCAGTCTGTTGGCAGATTCCCCTGAGGCCCTGCTTCCCAGGCTGTGATCCACACACGCCGCCTGCTTCAGCCCAAAGGGACAGCTTATGGTAAGGTCAAAACCCTGTGCTGGCAAGTTCCTGCCCAACCCTCGCACAGGGACAAGCATATTGGCCATTGGTCAAAGGCTTTCCCCACAAGCTTAACACGTTTGGTCCCATCTAGCCTCCGAAGGCCGAGTTGACCTAGCTAGGAATCAAAGTTCAGGAAAGGTACTCAGGGTGCTGGTGACTGCAGGTTCTTTCACCAGGCAGCCCAAATCGAGTCCACCTCCTTGCATTTTCCATGGGCAGAGCAAATGGTGTCAACTTACACGCCTCCGGCCAGGGAGGGGCGACCTACACTTTCTTCAGGGGATACAAGCCCATGCCTTCCGTGTGAAAGGCCTCTATGCCTCTTTGCTTCGGCAGCCCAGGGATAGCGTCAGCCCTGAAATGCTTCCGAAGGAGCAGAGTCAGAGATCCTTCGAACCACAGAGCAGGTGCAGCCCAGAACAAGGACTGCTCTTGGCCTGAGAACACCCACTGCCCAGCGCTTCTTTGGGGTACGCACGTGTAGAGGAAGGGGGTTGAATTCTGCTGCGTGATAACTTCTCCGGGCCACGTAGTGTGAGCGCAAGTAGAGTGGCCCTACACCTCCTCCCAGTTTCCTGTGTAAGTTGTAGAAGGCCAACTCCCTGCTTGAATCCCTGGGTGGGGTACGTACCGTCCAGAGAAAGATGGATGCTTGGGACCCTGGGCTGGGAGCTAGGTTAATGTTCTGTGCATCCACTTGGCAGCTGTTCTCTCTAAGCGGGTCCCAAAGGCTTTTTGGAGGAGTTTCCTGAGAGGGTCGGAAACAGGAAAGTAGCCAACAGGCCCACGGGGATGCCAGTTCTCTCTAGCAACAAGGCTACCAGCCTCAGACACTAGCGTTCTCTTTGGTACATGAAAGAACACTGTGCTTGGAAACTTCTTCCATCCAGTTTGCGAGTCGCGCTTCCACTGGGTCCTAGGATTCCAAGTGTTGCCATGCCGTCACAATGTCCAATTCTGAGGCCTAGGACGGCAGAGTGTCTGGCAGCTCTCAAAGAGACCTTAGCAATGCAGGCTTTTTGGCTCCTTCCGCCCAGAAACCAGCTCCTCCAGATCCTCTGTCGTTAGGTATTTCATGTCCGAATATCTCAGGGGGCCCTCATTCCTCCTCCACGAAGTAAGGCACAAACGGCATTGCCCTAAAGGGAAGAAGCCTTCTGAGTCCGGCAGAGAGGAAGTCTCCGCCACTCTGCATTCCCACTCGGCTGAGCCCTGGGTATCGGACCGAGAGAGGGAGAAAGAGAGCCGTAACCCCGAGCTTTTCCACGATGCGGTATAGGCCTCACCCTTCAAGCCCACGTCAATTTCATAGCGAAAACACCAGGCCTCGGTGTGCTTTCCTGTGGCAAGGAAACTTGGCTTTCATTCTTCAGGTGGCACATTGGCTCAGGACTGCCCTACCCCAAGGACTCAGGCTGTGCAGCCCGACTGGTTGAGATCAGCACTTCTGGCCCTCTCCCGGATGAACCAACTAGGAAAGGAGCCTCTCCTAAGCTGGGAAACGTGGTGGCTTTTCCTAGTCTACCGAGGAACAGCGCTCTGAGGGAGAGGAGCTGCTGACGTGTGGTAGCAAAGTCTCCTCTGCTGAAGAGAAACATTTCATTGTAAGCGGGTTCCATCAGCCTTGCCACCTTTTCTCAGCTGGCTATCATGGAGGGCAGTCTGTTGGCAGATTCCCCTGAGGCCCTGCTTCCCAGGCTGTGATCCACACACGCCGCCTGCTTCAGCCCAAAGGGACAGCTTATGGTAAGGTCAAAACCCTGTGCTGGCAAGTTCCTGCCCAACCCTCGCACAGGGACAAGCATATTGGCCATTGGTCAAAGGCTTTCCCCACAAGCTTAACACGTTTGGTCCCATCTAGCCTCCGAAGGCCGAGTTGACCTAGCTAGGAATCAAAGTTCAGGAAAGGTACTCAGGGTGCTGGTGACTGCAGGTTCTTTCACCAGGCAGCCCAAATCGAGTCCACCTCCTTGCATTTTCCATGGGCAGAGCAAATGGTGTCAACTTACACGCCTCCGGCCAGGGAGGGGCGACCTACACTTTCTTCAGGGGATACAAGCCCATGCCTTCCGTGTGAAAGGCCTCTATGCCTCTTTGCTTCGGCAGCCCAGGGATAGCGTCAGCCCTGAAATGCTTCCGAAGGAGCAGAGTCAGAGATCCTTCGAACCACAGAGCAGGTGCAGCCCAGAACAAGGACTGCTCTTGGCCTGAGAACACCCACTGCCCAGCGCTTCTTTGGGGTACGCACGTGTAGAGGAAGGGGGTTGAATTCTGCTGCGTGATAACTTCTCCGGGCCACGTAGTGTGAGCGCAAGTAGAGTGGCCCTACACCTCCTCCCAGTTTCCTGTGTAAGTTGTAGAAGGCCAACTCCCTGCTTGAATCCCTGGGTGGGGTACGTACCGTCCAGAGAAAGATGGATGCTTGGGACCCTGGGCTGGGAGCTAGGTTAATGTTCTGTGCATCCACTTGGCAGCTGTTCTCTCTAAGCGGGTCCCAAAGGCTTTTTGGAGGAGTTTCCTGAGAGGGTCGGAAACAGGAAAGTAGCCAACAGGCCCACGGGGATGCCAGTTCTCTCTAGCAACAAGGCTACCAGCCTCAGACACTAGCGTTCTCTTTGGTACATGAAAGAACACTGTGCTTGGAAACTTCTTCCATCCAGTTTGCGAGTCGCGCTTCCACTGGGTCCTAGGATTCCAAGTGTTGCCATGCCGTCACAATGTCCAATTCTGAGGCCTAGGACGGCAGAGTGTCTGGCAGCTCTCAAAGAGACCTTAGCAATGCAGGCTTTTTGGCTCCTTCCGCCCAGAAACCAGCTCCTCCAGATCCTCTGTCGTTAGGTATTTCATGTCCGAATATCTCAGGGGGCCCTCATTCCTCCTCCACGAAGTAAGGCACAAACGGCATTGCCCTAAAGGGAAGAAGCCTTCTGAGTCCGGCAGAGAGGAAGTCTCCGCCACTCTGCATTCCCACTCGGCTGAGCCCTGGGTATCGGACCGAGAGAGGGAGAAAGAGAGCCGTAACCCCGAGCTTTTCCACGATGCGGTATAGGCCTCACCCTTCAAGCCCACGTCAATTTCATAGCGAAAACACCAGGCCTCGGTGTGCTTTCCTGTGGCAAGGAAACTTGGCTTTCATTCTTCAGGTGGCACATTGGCTCAGGACTGCCCTACCCCAAGGACTCAGGCTGTGCAGCCCGACTGGTTGAGATCAGCACTTCTGGCCCTCTCCCGGATGAACCAACTAGGAAAGGAGCCTCTCCTAAGCTGGGAAACGTGGTGGCTTTTCCTAGTCTACCGAGGAACAGCGCTCTGAGGGAGAGGAGCTGCTGACGTGTGGTAGCAAAGTCTCCTCTGCTGAAGAGAAACATTTCATTGTAAGCGGGTTCCATCAGCCTTGCCACCTTTTCTCAGCTGGCTATCATGGAGGGCAGTCTGTTGGCAGATTCCCCTGAGGCCCTGCTTCCCAGGCTGTGATCCACACACGCCGCCTGCTTCAGCCCAAAGGGACAGCTTATGGTAAGGTCAAAACCCTGTGCTGGCAAGTTCCTGCCCAACCCTCGCACAGGGACAAGCATATTGGCCATTGGTCAAAGGCTTTCCCCACAAGCTTAACACGTTTGGTCCCATCTAGCCTCCGAAGGCCGAGTTGACCTAGCTAGGAATCAAAGTTCAGGAAAGGTACTCAGGGTGCTGGTGACTGCAGGTTCTTTCACCAGGCAGCCCAAATCGAGTCCACCTCCTTGCATTTTCCATGGGCAGAGCAAATGGTGTCAACTTACACGCCTCCGGCCAGGGAGGGGCGACCTACACTTTCTTCAGGGGATACAAGCCCATGCCTTCCGTGTGAAAGGCCTCTATGCCTCTTTGCTTCGGCAGCCCAGGGATAGCGTCAGCCCTGAAATGCTTCCGAAGGAGCAGAGTCAGAGATCCTTCGAACCACAGAGCAGGTGCAGCCCAGAACAAGGACTGCTCTTGGCCTGAGAACACCCACTGCCCAGCGCTTCTTTGGGGTACGCACGTGTAGAGGAAGGGGGTTGAATTCTGCTGCGTGATAACTTCTCCGGGCCACGTAGTGTGAGCGCAAGTAGAGTGGCCCTACACCTCCTCCCAGTTTCCCGTGTAAGTTGTAGAAGGCCAACTCCCTGCTTGAATCCCTGGGTGGGGTACGTACCGTCCAGAGAAAGATGGATGCTTGGGACCCTGGGCTGGGAGCTAGGTTAATGTTCTGTGCATCCACTTGGCAGCTGTTCTCTCTAAGCGGGTCCCAAAGGCTTTTTGGAGGAGTTTCCTGAGAGGGTCGGAAACAGGAAAGTAGCCAACAGGCCCACGGGGATGCCAGTTCTCTCTAGCAACAAGGCTACCAGCCTCAGACACTAGCGTTCTCTTTGGTACATGAAAGAACACTGTGCTTGGAAACTTCTTCCATCCAGTTTGCGAGTCGCGCTTCCACTGGGTCCTAGGATTCCAAGTGTTGCCATGCCGTCACAATGTCCAATTCTGAGGCCTAGGACGGCAGAGTGTCTGGCAGCTCTCAAAGAGACCTTAGCAATGCAGGCTTTTTGGCTCCTTCCGCCCAGAAACCAGCTCCTCCAGATCCTCTGTCGTTAGGTATTTCATGTCCGAATATCTCAGGGGGCCCTCATTCCTCCTCCACGAAGTAAGGCACAAACGGCATTGCCCTAAAGGGAAGAAGCCTTCTGAGTCCGGCAGAGAGGAAGTCTCCGCCACTCTGCATTCCCACTCGGCTGAGCCCTGGGTATCGGACCGAGAGAGGGAGAAAGAGAGCCGTAACCCCGAGCTTTTCCACGATGCGGTATAGGCCTCACCCTTCAAGCCCACGTCAATTTCATAGCGAAAACACCAGGCCTCGGTGTGCTTTCCTGTGGCAAGGAAACTTGGCTTTCATTCTTCAGGTGGCACATTGGCTCAGGACTGCCCTACCCCAAGGACTCAGGCTGTGCAGCCCGACTGGTTGAGATCAGCACTTCTGGCCCTCTCCCGGATGAACCAACTAGGAAAGGAGCCTCTCCTAAGCTGGGAAACGTGGTGGCTTTTCCTAGTCTACCGAGGAACAGCGCTCTGAGGGAGAGGAGCTGCTGACGTGTGGTAGCAAAGTCTCCTCTGCTGAAGAGAAACATTTCATTGTAAGCGGGTTCCATCAGCCTTGCCACCTTTTCTCAGCTGGCTATCATGGAGGGCAGTCTGTTGGCAGATTCCCCTGAGGCCCTGCTTCCCAGGCTGTGATCCACACACGCCGCCTGCTTCAGCCCAAAGGGACAGCTTATGGTAAGGTCAAAACCCTGTGCTGGCAAGTTCCTGCCCAACCCTCGCACAGGGACAAGCATATTGGCCATTGGTCAAAGGCTTTCCCCACAAGCTTAACACGTTTGGTCCCATCTAGCCTCCGAAGGCCGAGTTGACCTAGCTAGGAATCAAAGTTCAGGAAAGGTACTCAGGGTGCTGGTGACTGCAGGTTCTTTCACCAGGCAGCCCAAATCGAGTCCACCTCCTTGCATTTTCCATGGGCAGAGCAAATGGTGTCAACTTACACGCCTCCGGCCAGGGAGGGGCGACCTACACTTTCTTCAGGGGATACAAGCCCATGCCTTCCGTGTGAAAGGCCTCTATGCCTCTTTGCTTCGGCAGCCCAGGGATAGCGTCAGCCCTGAAATGCTTCCGAAGGAGCAGAGTCAGAGATCCTTCGAACCACAGAGCAGGTGCAGCCCAGAACAAGGACTGCTCTTGGCCTGAGAACACCCACTGCCCAGCGCTTCTTTGGGGTACGCACGTGTAGAGGAAGGGGGTTGAATTCTGCTGCGTGATAACTTCTCCGGGCCACGTAGTGTGAGCGCAAGTAGAGTGGCCCTACACCTCCTCCCAGTTTCCCGTGTAAGTTGTAGAAGGCCAACTCCCTGCTTGAATCCCTGGGTGGGGTACGTACCGTCCAGAGAAAGATGGATGCTTGGGACCCTGGGCTGGGAGCTGGGTTAATGTTCTGTGCATCCACTTGGCAGCTGTTCTCTCTAAGCGGGTCCCAAAGGCTTTTTGGAGGAGTTTCCTGAGAGGGTCGGAAACAGGAAAGTAGCCAACAGGCCCACGGGGATGCCAGTTCTCTCTAGCAACAAGGCTACCAGCCTCAGACACTAGCGTTCTCTTTGGTACATGAAAGAACACTGTGCTTGGAAACTTCTTCCATCCAGTTTGCGAGTCGCGCTTCCACTGGGTCCTAGGATTCCAAGTGTTGCCATGCCGTCACAATGTCCAATTCTGAGGCCTAGGACGGCAGAGTGTCTGGCAGCTCTCAAAGAGACCTTAGCAATGCAGGCTTTTTGGCTCCTTCCGCCCAGAAACCAGCTCCTCCAGATCCTCTGTCGTTAGGTATTTCATGTCCGAATATCTCAGGGGGCCCTCATTCCTCCTCCACGAAGTAAGGCCCAAACGGCATTGCCCTAAAGGGAAGAAGCCTTCTGAGTCCGGCAGAGAGGAAGTCTCCGCCACTCTGCATTCCCACTCGGCTGAGCCCTGGGTATCGGACCGAGAGAGGGAGAAAGAGAGCCGTAACCCCGAGCTTTTCCACGATGCGGTATAGGCCTCACCCTTCAAGCCCACGTCAATTTCATAGCGAAAACACCAGGCCTCGGTGTGCTTTCCTGTGGCAAGGAAACTTGGCTTTCATTCTTCAGGTGGCACATTGGCTCAGGACTGCCCTACCCCAAGGACTCAGGCTGTGCAGCCCGACTGGTTGAGATCAGCACTTCTGGCCCTCTCCCGGATGAACCAACTAGGAAAGGAGCCTCTCCTAAGCTGGGAAACGTGGTGGCTTTTCCTAGTCTACCGAGGAACAGCGCTCTGAGGGAGAGGAGCTGCTGACGTGTGGTAGCAAAGTCTCCTCTGCTGAAGAGAAACATTTCATTGTAAGCGGGTTCCATCAGCCTTGCCACCTTTTCTCAGCTGGCTATCATGGAGGGCAGTCTGTTGGCAGATTCCCCTGAGGCCCTGCTTCCCAGGCTGTGATCCACACACGCCGCCTGCTTCAGCCCAAAGGGACAGCTTATGGTAAGGTCAAAACCCTGTGCTGGCAAGTTCCTGCCCAACCCTCGCACAGGGACAAGCATATTGGCCATTGGTCAAAGGCTTTCCCCACAAGCTTAACACGTTTGGTCCCATCTAGCCTCCGAAGGCCGAGTTGACCTAGCTAGGAATCAAAGTTCAGGAAAGGTACTCAGGGTGCTGGTGACTGCAGGTTCTTTCACCAGGCAGCCCAAATCGAGTCCACCTCCTTGCATTTTCCATGGGCAGAGCAAATGGTGTCAACTTACACGCCTCCGGCCAGGGAGGGGCGACCTACACTTTCTTCAGGGGATACAAGCCCATGCCTTCCGTGTGAAAGGCCTCTATGCCTCTTTGCTTCGGCAGCCCAGGGATAGCGTCAGCCCTGAAATGCTTCCGAAGGAGCAGAGTCAGAGATCCTTCGAACCACAGAGCAGGTGCAGCCCAGAACAAGGACTGCTCTTGGCCTGAGAACACCCACTGCCCAGCGCTTCTTTGGGGTACGCACGTGTAGAGGAAGGGGGTTGAATTCTGCTGCGTGATAACTTCTCCGGGCCACGTAGTGTGAGCGCAAGTAGAGTGGCCCTACACCTCCTCCCAGTTTCCTGTGTAAGTTGTAGAAGGCCAACTCCCTGCTTGAATCCCTGGGTGGGGTACGTACCGTCCAGAGAAAGATGGATGCTTGGGACCCTGGGCTGGGAGCTGGGTTAATGTTCTGTGCATCCACTTGGCAGCTGTTCTCTCTAAGCGGGTCCCAAAGGCTTTTTGGAGGAGTTTCCTGAGAGGGTCGGAAACAGGAAAGTAGCCAACAGGCCCACGGGGATGCCAGTTCTCTCTAGCAACAAGGCTACCAGCCTCAGACACTAGCGTTCTCTTTGGTACATGAAAGAACACTGTGCTTGGAAACTTCTTCCATCCAGTTTGCGAGTCGCGCTTCCACTGGGTCCTAGGATTCCAAGTGTTGCCATGCCGTCACAATGTCCAATTCTGAGGCCTAGGACGGCAGAGTGTCTGGCAGCTCTCAAAGAGACCTTAGCAATGCAGGCTTTTTGGCTCCTTCCGCCCAGAAACCAGCTCCTCCAGATCCTCTGTCGTTAGGTATTTCATGTCCGAATATCTCAGGGGGCCCTCATTCCTCCTCCACGAAGTAAGGCCCAAACGGCATTGCCCTAAAGGGAAGAAGCCTTCTGAGTCCGGCAGAGAGGAAGTCTCCGCCACTCTGCATTCCCACTCGGCTGAGCCCTGGGTATCGGACCGAGAGAGGGAGAAAGAGAGCCGTAACCCCGAGCTTTTCCACGATGCGGTATAGGCCTCACCCTTCAAGCCCACGTCAATTTCATAGCGAAAACACCAGGCCTCGGTGTGCTTTCCTGTGGCAAGGAAACTTGGCTTTCATTCTTCAGGTGGCACATTGGCTCAGGACTGCCCTACCCCAAGGACTCAGGCTGTGCAGCCCGACTGGTTGAGATCAGCACTTCTGGCCCTCTCCCGGATGAACCAACTAGGAAAGGAGCCTCTCCTAAGCTGGGAAACGTGGTGGCTTTTCCTAGTCTACCGAGGAACAGCGCTCTGAGGGAGAGGAGCTGCTGACGTGTGGTAGCAAAGTCTCCTCTGCTGAAGAGAAACATTTCATTGTAAGCGGGTTCCATCAGCCTTGCCACCTTTTCTCAGCTGGCTATCATGGAGGGCAGTCTGTTGGCAGATTCCCCTGAGGCCCTGCTTCCCAGGCTGTGATCCACACACGCCGCCTGCTTCAGCCCAAAGGGACAGCTTATGGTAAGGTCAAAACCCTGTGCTGGCAAGTTCCTGCCCAACCCTCGCACAGGGACAAGCATATTGGCCATTGGTCAAAGGCTTTCCCCACAAGCTTAACACGTTTGGTCCCATCTAGCCTCCGAAGGCCGAGTTGACCTAGCTAGGAATCAAAGTTCAGGAAAGGTACTCAGGGTGCTGGTGACTGCAGGTTCTTTCACCAGGCAGCCCAAATCGAGTCCACCTCCTTGCATTTTCCATGGGCAGAGCAAATGGTGTCAACTTACACGCCTCCGGCCAGGGAGGGGCGACCTACACTTTCTTCAGGGGATACAAGCCCATGCCTTCCGTGTGAAAGGCCTCTATGCCTCTTTGCTTCGGCAGCCCAGGGATAGCGTCAGCCCTGAAATGCTTCCGAAGGAGCAGAGTCAGAGATCCTTCGAACCACAGAGCAGGTGCAGCCCAGAACAAGGACTGCTCTTGGCCTGAGAACACCCACTGCCCAGCGCTTCTTTGGGGTACGCACGTGTAGAGGAAGGGGGTTGAATTCTGCTGCGTGATAACTTCTCCGGGCCACGTAGTGTGAGCGCAAGTAGAGTGGCCCTACACCTCCTCCCAGTTTCCTGTGTAAGTTGTAGAAGGCCAACTCCCTGCTTGAATCCCTGGGTGGGGTACGTACCGTCCAGAGAAAGATGGATGCTTGGGACCCTGGGCTGGGAGCTAGGTTAATGTTCTGTGCATCCACTTGGCAGCTGTTCTCTCTAAGCGGGTCCCAAAGGCTTTTTGGAGGAGTTTCCTGAGAGGGTCGGAAACAGGAAAGTAGCCAACAGGCCCACGGGGATGCCAGTTCTCTCTAGCAACAAGGCTACCAGCCTCAGACACTAGCGTTCTCTTTGGTACATGAAAGAACACTGTGCTTGGAAACTTCTTCCATCCAGTTTGCGAGTCGCGCTTCCACTGGGTCCTAGGATTCCAAGTGTTGCCATGCCGTCACAATGTCCAATTCTGAGGCCTAGGACGGCAGAGTGTCTGGCAGCTCTCAAAGAGACCTTAGCAATGCAGGCTTTTTGGCTCCTTCCGCCCAGAAACCAGCTCCTCCAGATCCTCTGTCGTTAGGTATTTCATGTCCGAATATCTCAGGGGGCCCTCATTCCTCCTCCACGAAGTAAGGCACAAACGGCATTGCCCTAAAGGGAAGAAGCCTTCTGAGTCCGGCAGAGAGGAAGTCTCCGCCACTCTGCATTCCCACTCGGCTGAGCCCTGGGTATCGGACCGAGAGAGGGAGAAAGAGAGCCGTAACCCCGAGCTTTTCCACGATGCGGTATAGGCCTCACCCTTCAAGCCCACGTCAATTTCATAGCGAAAACACCAGGCCTCGGTGTGCTTTCCTGTGGCAAGGAAACTTGGCTTTCATTCTTCAGGTGGCACATTGGCTCAGGACTGCCCTACCCCAAGGACTCAGGCTGTGCAGCCCGACTGGTTGAGATCAGCACTTCTGGCCCTCTCCCGGATGAACCAACTAGGAAAGGAGCCTCTCCTAAGCTGGGAAACGTGGTGGCTTTTCCTAGTCTACCGAGGAACAGCGCTCTGAGGGAGAGGAGCTGCTGACGTGTGGTAGCAAAGTCTCCTCTGCTGAAGAGAAACATTTCATTGTAAGCGGGTTCCATCAGCCTTGCCACCTTTTCTCAGCTGGCTATCATGGAGGGCAGTCTGTTGGCAGATTCCCCTGAGGCCCTGCTTCCCAGGCTGTGATCCACACACGCCGCCTGCTTCAGCCCAAAGGGACAGCTTATGGTAAGGTCAAAACCCTGTGCTGGCAAGTTCCTGCCCAACCCTCGCACAGGGACAAGCATATTGGCCATTGGTCAAAGGCTTTCCCCACAAGCTTAACACGTTTGGTCCCATCTAGCCTCCGAAGGCCGAGTTGACCTAGCTAGGAATCAAAGTTCAGGAAAGGTACTCAGGGTGCTGGTGACTGCAGGTTCTTTCACCAGGCAGCCCAAATCGAGTCCACCTCCTTGCATTTTCCATGGGCAGAGCAAATGGTGTCAACTTACACGCCTCCGGCCAGGGAGGGGCGACCTACACTTTCTTCAGGGGATACAAGCCCATGCCTTCCGTGTGAAAGGCCTCTATGCCTCTTTGCTTCGGCAGCCCAGGGATAGCGTCAGCCCTGAAATGCTTCCGAAGGAGCAGAGTCAGAGATCCTTCGAACCACAGAGCAGGTGCAGCCCAGAACAAGGACTGCTCTTGGCCTGAGAACACCCACTGCCCAGCGCTTCTTTGGGGTACGCACGTGTAGAGGAAGGGGGTTGAATTCTGCTGCGTGATAACTTCTCCGGGCCACGTAGTGTGAGCGCAAGTAGAGTGGCCCTACACCTCCTCCCAGTTTCCTGTGTAAGTTGTAGAAGGCCAACTCCCTGCTTGAATCCCTGGGTGGGGTACGTACCGTCCAGAGAAAGATGGATGCTTGGGACCCTGGGCTGGGAGCTAGGTTAATGTTCTGTGCATCCACTTGGCAGCTGTTCTCTCTAAGCGGGTCCCAAAGGCTTTTTGGAGGAGTTTCCTGAGAGGGTCGGAAACAGGAAAGTAGCCAACAGGCCCACGGGGATGCCAGTTCTCTCTAGCAACAAGGCTACCAGCCTCAGACACTAGCGTTCTCTTTGGTACATGAAAGAACACTGTGCTTGGAAACTTCTTCCATCCAGTTTGCGAGTCGCGCTTCCACTGGGTCCTAGGATTCCAAGTGTTGCCATGCCGTCACAATGTCCAATTCTGAGGCCTAGGACGGCAGAGTGTCTGGCAGCTCTCAAAGAGACCTTAGCAATGCAGGCTTTTTGGCTCCTTCCGCCCAGAAACCAGCTCCTCCAGATCCTCTGTCGTTAGGTATTTCATGTCCGAATATCTCAGGGGGCCCTCATTCCTCCTCCACGAAGTAAGGCACAAACGGCATTGCCCTAAAGGGAAGAAGCCTTCTGAGTCCGGCAGAGAGGAAGTCTCCGCCACTCTGCATTCCCACTCGGCTGAGCCCTGGGTATCGGACCGAGAGAGGGAGAAAGAGAGCCGTAACCCCGAGCTTTTCCACGATGCGGTATAGGCCTCACCCTTCAAGCCCACGTCAATTTCATAGCGAAAACACCAGGCCTCGGTGTGCTTTCCTGTGGCAAGGAAACTTGGCTTTCATTCTTCAGGTGGCACATTGGCTCAGGACTGCCCTACCCCAAGGACTCAGGCTGTGCAGCCCGACTGGTTGAGATCAGCACTTCTGGCCCTCTCCCGGATGAACCAACTAGGAAAGGAGCCTCTCCTAAGCTGGGAAACGTGGTGGCTTTTCCTAGTCTACCGAGGAACAGCGCTCTGAGGGAGAGGAGCTGCTGACGTGTGGTAGCAAAGTCTCCTCTGCTGAAGAGAAACATTTCATTGTAAGCGGGTTCCATCAGCCTTGCCACCTTTTCTCAGCTGGCTATCATGGAGGGCAGTCTGTTGGCAGATTCCCCTGAGGCCCTGCTTCCCAGGCTGTGATCCACACACGCCGCCTGCTTCAGCCCAAAGGGACAGCTTATGGTAAGGTCAAAACCCTGTGCTGGCAAGTTCCTGCCCAACCCTCGCACAGGGACAAGCATATTGGCCATTGGTCAAAGGCTTTCCCCACAAGCTTAACACGTTTGGTCCCATCTAGCCTCCGAAGGCCGAGTTGACCTAGCTAGGAATCAAAGTTCAGGAAAGGTACTCAGGGTGCTGGTGACTGCAGGTTCTTTCACCAGGCAGCCCAAATCGAGTCCACCTCCTTGCATTTTCCATGGGCAGAGCAAATGGTGTCAACTTACACGCCTCCGGCCAGGGAGGGGCGACCTACACTTTCTTCAGGGGATACAAGCCCATGCCTTCCGTGTGAAAGGCCTCTATGCCTCTTTGCTTCGGCAGCCCAGGGATAGCGTCAGCCCTGAAATGCTTCCGAAGGAGCAGAGTCAGAGATCCTTCGAACCACAGAGCAGGTGCAGCCCAGAACAAGGACTGCTCTTGGCCTGAGAACACCCACTGCCCAGCGCTTCTTTGGGGTACGCACGTGTAGAGGAAGGGGGTTGAATTCTGCTGCGTGATAACTTCTCCGGGCCACGTAGTGTGAGCGCAAGTAGAGTGGCCCTACACCTCCTCCCAGTTTCCCGTGTAAGTTGTAGAAGGCCAACTCCCTGCTTGAATCCCTGGGTGGGGTACGTACCGTCCAGAGAAAGATGGATGCTTGGGACCCTGGGCTGGGAGCTAGGTTAATGTTCTGTGCATCCACTTGGCAGCTGTTCTCTCTAAGCGGGTCCCAAAGGCTTTTTGGAGGAGTTTCCTGAGAGGGTCGGAAACAGGAAAGTAGCCAACAGGCCCACGGGGATGCCAGTTCTCTCTAGCAACAAGGCTACCAGCCTCAGACACTAGCGTTCTCTTTGGTACATGAAAGAACACTGTGCTTGGAAACTTCTTCCATCCAGTTTGCGAGTCGCGCTTCCACTGGGTCCTAGGATTCCAAGTGTTGCCATGCCGTCACAATGTCCAATTCTGAGGCCTAGGACGGCAGAGTGTCTGGCAGCTCTCAAAGAGACCTTAGCAATGCAGGCTTTTTGGCTCCTTCCGCCCAGAAACCAGCTCCTCCAGATCCTCTGTCGTTAGGTATTTCATGTCCGAATATCTCAGGGGGCCCTCATTCCTCCTCCACGAAGTAAGGCACAAACGGCATTGCCCTAAAGGGAAGAAGCCTTCTGAGTCCGGCAGAGAGGAAGTCTCCGCCACTCTGCATTCCCACTCGGCTGAGCCCTGGGTATCGGACCGAGAGAGGGAGAAAGAGAGCCGTAACCCCGAGCTTTTCCACGATGCGGTATAGGCCTCACCCTTCAAGCCCACGTCAATTTCATAGCGAAAACACCAGGCCTCGGTGTGCTTTCCTGTGGCAAGGAAACTTGGCTTTCATTCTTCAGGTGGCACATTGGCTCAGGACTGCCCTACCCCAAGGACTCAGGCTGTGCAGCCCGACTGGTTGAGATCAGCACTTCTGGCCCTCTCCCGGATGAACCAACTAGGAAAGGAGCCTCTCCTAAGCTGGGAAACGTGGTGGCTTTTCCTAGTCTACCGAGGAACAGCGCTCTGAGGGAGAGGAGCTGCTGACGTGTGGTAGCAAAGTCTCCTCTGCTGAAGAGAAACATTTCATTGTAAGCGGGTTCCATCAGCCTTGCCACCTTTTCTCAGCTGGCTATCATGGAGGGCAGTCTGTTGGCAGATTCCCCTGAGGCCCTGCTTCCCAGGCTGTGATCCACACACGCCGCCTGCTTCAGCCCAAAGGGACAGCTTATGGTAAGGTCAAAACCCTGTGCTGGCAAGTTCCTGCCCAACCCTCGCACAGGGACAAGCATATTGGCCATTGGTCAAAGGCTTTCCCCACAAGCTTAACACGTTTGGTCCCATCTAGCCTCCGAAGGCCGAGTTGACCTAGCTAGGAATCAAAGTTCAGGAAAGGTACTCAGGGTGCTGGTGACTGCAGGTTCTTTCACCAGGCAGCCCAAATCGAGTCCACCTCCTTGCATTTTCCATGGGCAGAGCAAATGGTGTCAACTTACACGCCTCCGGCCAGGGAGGGGCGACCTACACTTTCTTCAGGGGATACAAGCCCATGCCTTCCGTGTGAAAGGCCTCTATGCCTCTTTGCTTCGGCAGCCCAGGGATAGCGTCAGCCCTGAAATGCTTCCGAAGGAGCAGAGTCAGAGATCCTTCGAACCACAGAGCAGGTGCAGCCCAGAACAAGGACTGCTCTTGGCCTGAGAACACCCACTGCCCAGCGCTTCTTTGGGGTACGCACGTGTAGAGGAAGGGGGTTGAATTCTGCTGCGTGATAACTTCTCCGGGCCACGTAGTGTGAGCGCAAGTAGAGTGGCCCTACACCTCCTCCCAGTTTCCTGTGTAAGTTGTAGAAGGCCAACTCCCTGCTTGAATCCCTGGGTGGGGTACGTACCGTCCAGAGAAAGATGGATGCTTGGGACCCTGGGCTGGGAGCTAGGTTAATGTTCTGTGCATCCACTTGGCAGCTGTTCTCTCTAAGCGGGTCCCAAAGGCTTTTTGGAGGAGTTTCCTGAGAGGGTCGGAAACAGGAAAGTAGCCAACAGGCCCACGGGGATGCCAGTTCTCTCTAGCAACAAGGCTACCAGCCTCAGACACTAGCGTTCTCTTTGGTACATGAAAGAACACTGTGCTTGGAAACTTCTTCCATCCAGTTTGCGAGTCGCGCTTCCACTGGGTCCTAGGATTCCAAGTGTTGCCATGCCGTCACAATGTCCAATTCTGAGGCCTAGGACGGCAGAGTGTCTGGCAGCTCTCAAAGAGACCTTAGCAATGCAGGCTTTTTGGCTCCTTCCGCCCAGAAACCAGCTCCTCCAGATCCTCTGTCGTTAGGTATTTCATGTCCGAATATCTCAGGGGGCCCTCATTCCTCCTCCACGAAGTAAGGCACAAACGGCATTGCCCTAAAGGGAAGAAGCCTTCTGAGTCCGGCAGAGAGGAAGTCTCCGCCACTCTGCATTCCCACTCGGCTGAGCCCTGGGTATCGGACCGAGAGAGGGAGAAAGAGAGCCGTAACCCCGAGCTTTTCCACGATGCGGTATAGGCCTCACCCTTCAAGCCCACGTCAATTTCATAGCGAAAACACCAGGCCTCGGTGTGCTTTCCTGTGGCAAGGAAACTTGGCTTTCATTCTTCAGGTGGCACATTGGCTCAGGACTGCCCTACCCCAAGGACTCAGGCTGTGCAGCCCGACTGGTTGAGATCAGCACTTCTGGCCCTCTCCCGGATGAACCAACTAGGAAAGGAGCCTCTCCTAAGCTGGGAAACGTGGTGGCTTTTCCTAGTCTACCGAGGAACAGCGCTCTGAGGGAGAGGAGCTGCTGACGTGTGGTAGCAAAGTCTCCTCTGCTGAAGAGAAACATTTCATTGTAAGCGGGTTCCATCAGCCTTGCCACCTTTTCTCAGCTGGCTATCATGGAGGGCAGTCTGTTGGCAGATTCCCCTGAGGCCCTGCTTCCCAGGCTGTGATCCACACACGCCGCCTGCTTCAGCCCAAAGGGACAGCTTATGGTAAGGTCAAAACCCTGTGCTGGCAAGTTCCTGCCCAACCCTCGCACAGGGACAAGCATATTGGCCATTGGTCAAAGGCTTTCCCCACAAGCTTAACACGTTTGGTCCCATCTAGCCTCCGAAGGCCGAGTTGACCTAGCTAGGAATCAAAGTTCAGGAAAGGTACTCAGGGTGCTGGTGACTGCAGGTTCTTTCACCAGGCAGCCCAAATCGAGTCCACCTCCTTGCATTTTCCATGGGCAGAGCAAATGGTGTCAACTTACACGCCTCCGGCCAGGGAGGGGCGACCTACACTTTCTTCAGGGGATACAAGCCCATGCCTTCCGTGTGAAAGGCCTCTATGCCTCTTTGCTTCGGCAGCCCAGGGATAGCGTCAGCCCTGAAATGCTTCCGAAGGAGCAGAGTCAGAGATCCTTCGAACCACAGAGCAGGTGCAGCCCAGAACAAGGACTGCTCTTGGCCTGAGAACACCCACTGCCCAGCGCTTCTTTGGGGTACGCACGTGTAGAGGAAGGGGGTTGAATTCTGCTGCGTGATAACTTCTCCGGGCCACGTAGTGTGAGCGCAAGTAGAGTGGCCCTACACCTCCTCCCAGTTTCCTGTGTAAGTTGTAGAAGGCCAACTCCCTGCTTGAATCCCTGGGTGGGGTACGTACCGTCCAGAGAAAGATGGATGCTTGGGACCCTGGGCTGGGAGCTAGGTTAATGTTCTGTGCATCCACTTGGCAGCTGTTCTCTCTAAGCGGGTCCCAAAGGCTTTTTGGAGGAGTTTCCTGAGAGGGTCGGAAACAGGAAAGTAGCCAACAGGCCCACGGGGATGCCAGTTCTCTCTAGCAACAAGGCTACCAGCCTCAGACACTAGCGTTCTCTTTGGTACATGAAAGAACACTGTGCTTGGAAACTTCTTCCATCCAGTTTGCGAGTCGCGCTTCCACTGGGTCCTAGGATTCCAAGTGTTGCCATGCCGTCACAATGTCCAATTCTGAGGCCTAGGACGGCAGAGTGTCTGGCAGCTCTCAAAGAGACCTTAGCAATGCAGGCTTTTTGGCTCCTTCCGCCCAGAAACCAGCTCCTCCAGATCCTCTGTCGTTAGGTATTTCATGTCCGAATATCTCAGGGGGCCCTCATTCCTCCTCCACGAAGTAAGGCACAAACGGCATTGCCCTAAAGGGAAGAAGCCTTCTGAGTCCGGCAGAGAGGAAGTCTCCGCCACTCTGCATTCCCACTCGGCTGAGCCCTGGGTATCGGACCGAGAGAGGGAGAAAGAGAGCCGTAACCCCGAGCTTTTCCACGATGCGGTATAGGCCTCACCCTTCAAGCCCACGTCAATTTCATAGCGAAAACACCAGGCCTCGGTGTGCTTTCCTGTGGCAAGGAAACTTGGCTTTCATTCTTCAGGTGGCACATTGGCTCAGGACTGCCCTACCCCAAGGACTCAGGCTGTGCAGCCCGACTGGTTGAGATCAGCACTTCTGGCCCTCTCCCGGATGAACCAACTAGGAAAGGAGCCTCTCCTAAGCTGGGAAACGTGGTGGCTTTTCCTAGTCTACCGAGGAACAGCGCTCTGAGGGAGAGGAGCTGCTGACGTGTGGTAGCAAAGTCTCCTCTGCTGAAGAGAAACATTTCATTGTAAGCGGGTTCCATCAGCCTTGCCACCTTTTCTCAGCTGGCTATCATGGAGGGCAGTCTGTTGGCAGATTCCCCTGAGGCCCTGCTTCCCAGGCTGTGATCCACACACGCCGCCTGCTTCAGCCCAAAGGGACAGCTTATGGTAAGGTCAAAACCCTGTGCTGGCAAGTTCCTGCCCAACCCTCGCACAGGGACAAGCATATTGGCCATTGGTCAAAGGCTTTCCCCACAAGCTTAACACGTTTGGTCCCATCTAGCCTCCGAAGGCCGAGTTGACCTAGCTAGGAATCAAAGTTCAGGAAAGGTACTCAGGGTGCTGGTGACTGCAGGTTCTTTCACCAGGCAGCCCAAATCGAGTCCACCTCCTTGCATTTTCCATGGGCAGAGCAAATGGTGTCAACTTACACGCCTCCGGCCAGGGAGGGGCGACCTACACTTTCTTCAGGGGATACAAGCCCATGCCTTCCGTGTGAAAGGCCTCTATGCCTCTTTGCTTCGGCAGCCCAGGGATAGCGTCAGCCCTGAAATGCTTCCGAAGGAGCAGAGTCAGAGATCCTTCGAACCACAGAGCAGGTGCAGCCCAGAACAAGGACTGCTCTTGGCCTGAGAACACCCACTGCCCAGCGCTTCTTTGGGGTACGCACGTGTAGAGGAAGGGGGTTGAATTCTGCTGCGTGATAACTTCTCCGGGCCACGTAGTGTGAGCGCAAGTAGAGTGGCCCTACACCTCCTCCCAGTTTCCCGTGTAAGTTGTAGAAGGCCAACTCCCTGCTTGAATCCCTGGGTGGGGTACGTACCGTCCAGAGAAAGATGGATGCTTGGGACCCTGGGCTGGGAGCTAGGTTAATGTTCTGTGCATCCACTTGGCAGCTGTTCTCTCTAAGCGGGTCCCAAAGGCTTTTTGGAGGAGTTTCCTGAGAGGGTCGGAAACAGGAAAGTAGCCAACAGGCCCACGGGGATGCCAGTTCTCTCTAGCAACAAGGCTACCAGCCTCAGACACTAGCGTTCTCTTTGGTACATGAAAGAACACTGTGCTTGGAAACTTCTTCCATCCAGTTTGCGAGTCGCGCTTCCACTGGGTCCTAGGATTCCAAGTGTTGCCATGCCGTCACAATGTCCAATTCTGAGGCCTAGGACGGCAGAGTGTCTGGCAGCTCTCAAAGAGACCTTAGCAATGCAGGCTTTTTGGCTCCTTCCGCCCAGAAACCAGCTCCTCCAGATCCTCTGTCGTTAGGTATTTCATGTCCGAATATCTCAGGGGGCCCTCATTCCTCCTCCACGAAGTAAGGCACAAACGGCATTGCCCTAAAGGGAAGAAGCCTTCTGAGTCCGGCAGAGAGGAAGTCTCCGCCACTCTGCATTCCCACTCGGCTGAGCCCTGGGTATCGGACCGAGAGAGGGAGAAAGAGAGCCGTAACCCCGAGCTTTTCCACGATGCGGTATAGGCCTCACCCTTCAAGCCCACGTCAATTTCATAGCGAAAACACCAGGCCTCGGTGTGCTTTCCTGTGGCAAGGAAACTTGGCTTTCATTCTTCAGGTGGCACATTGGCTCAGGACTGCCCTACCCCAAGGACTCAGGCTGTGCAGCCCGACTGGTTGAGATCAGCACTTCTGGCCCTCTCCCGGATGAACCAACTAGGAAAGGAGCCTCTCCTAAGCTGGGAAACGTGGTGGCTTTTCCTAGTCTACCGAGGAACAGCGCTCTGAGGGAGAGGAGCTGCTGACGTGTGGTAGCAAAGTCTCCTCTGCTGAAGAGAAACATTTCATTGTAAGCGGGTTCCATCAGCCTTGCCACCTTTTCTCAGCTGGCTATCATGGAGGGCAGTCTGTTGGCAGATTCCCCTGAGGCCCTGCTTCCCAGGCTGTGATCCACACACGCCGCCTGCTTCAGCCCAAAGGGACAGCTTATGGTAAGGTCAAAACCCTGTGCTGGCAAGTTCCTGCCCAACCCTCGCACAGGGACAAGCATATTGGCCATTGGTCAAAGGCTTTCCCCACAAGCTTAACACGTTTGGTCCCATCTAGCCTCCGAAGGCCGAGTTGACCTAGCTAGGAATCAAAGTTCAGGAAAGGTACTCAGGGTGCTGGTGACTGCAGGTTCTTTCACCAGGCAGCCCAAATCGAGTCCACCTCCTTGCATTTTCCATGGGCAGAGCAAATGGTGTCAACTTACACGCCTCCGGCCAGGGAGGGGCGACCTACACTTTCTTCAGGGGATACAAGCCCATGCCTTCCGTGTGAAAGGCCTCTATGCCTCTTTGCTTCGGCAGCCCAGGGATAGCGTCAGCCCTGAAATGCTTCCGAAGGAGCAGAGTCAGAGATCCTTCGAACCACAGAGCAGGTGCAGCCCAGAACAAGGACTGCTCTTGGCCTGAGAACACCCACTGCCCAGCGCTTCTTTGGGGTACGCACGTGTAGAGGAAGGGGGTTGAATTCTGCTGCGTGATAACTTCTCCGGGCCACGTAGTGTGAGCGCAAGTAGAGTGGCCCTACACCTCCTCCCAGTTTCCCGTGTAAGTTGTAGAAGGCCAACTCCCTGCTTGAATCCCTGGGTGGGGTACGTACCGTCCAGAGAAAGATGGATGCTTGGGACCCTGGGCTGGGAGCTGGGTTAATGTTCTGTGCATCCACTTGGCAGCTGTTCTCTCTAAGCGGGTCCCAAAGGCTTTTTGGAGGAGTTTCCTGAGAGGGTCGGAAACAGGAAAGTAGCCAACAGGCCCACGGGGATGCCAGTTCTCTCTAGCAACAAGGCTACCAGCCTCAGACACTAGCGTTCTCTTTGGTACATGAAAGAACACTGTGCTTGGAAACTTCTTCCATCCAGTTTGCGAGTCGCGCTTCCACTGGGTCCTAGGATTCCAAGTGTTGCCATGCCGTCACAATGTCCAATTCTGAGGCCTAGGACGGCAGAGTGTCTGGCAGCTCTCAAAGAGACCTTAGCAATGCAGGCTTTTTGGCTCCTTCCGCCCAGAAACCAGCTCCTCCAGATCCTCTGTCGTTAGGTATTTCATGTCCGAATATCTCAGGGGGCCCTCATTCCTCCTCCACGAAGTAAGGCCCAAACGGCATTGCCCTAAAGGGAAGAAGCCTTCTGAGTCCGGCAGAGAGGAAGTCTCCGCCACTCTGCATTCCCACTCGGCTGAGCCCTGGGTATCGGACCGAGAGAGGGAGAAAGAGAGCCGTAACCCCGAGCTTTTCCACGATGCGGTATAGGCCTCACCCTTCAAGCCCACGTCAATTTCATAGCGAAAACACCAGGCCTCGGTGTGCTTTCCTGTGGCAAGGAAACTTGGCTTTCATTCTTCAGGTGGCACATTGGCTCAGGACTGCCCTACCCCAAGGACTCAGGCTGTGCAGCCCGACTGGTTGAGATCAGCACTTCTGGCCCTCTCCCGGATGAACCAACTAGGAAAGGAGCCTCTCCTAAGCTGGGAAACGTGGTGGCTTTTCCTAGTCTACCGAGGAACAGCGCTCTGAGGGAGAGGAGCTGCTGACGTGTGGTAGCAAAGTCTCCTCTGCTGAAGAGAAACATTTCATTGTAAGCGGGTTCCATCAGCCTTGCCACCTTTTCTCAGCTGGCTATCATGGAGGGCAGTCTGTTGGCAGATTCCCCTGAGGCCCTGCTTCCCAGGCTGTGATCCACACACGCCGCCTGCTTCAGCCCAAAGGGACAGCTTATGGTAAGGTCAAAACCCTGTGCTGGCAAGTTCCTGCCCAACCCTCGCACAGGGACAAGCATATTGGCCATTGGTCAAAGGCTTTCCCCACAAGCTTAACACGTTTGGTCCCATCTAGCCTCCGAAGGCCGAGTTGACCTAGCTAGGAATCAAAGTTCAGGAAAGGTACTCAGGGTGCTGGTGACTGCAGGTTCTTTCACCAGGCAGCCCAAATCGAGTCCACCTCCTTGCATTTTCCATGGGCAGAGCAAATGGTGTCAACTTACACGCCTCCGGCCAGGGAGGGGCGACCTACACTTTCTTCAGGGGATACAAGCCCATGCCTTCCGTGTGAAAGGCCTCTATGCCTCTTTGCTTCGGCAGCCCAGGGATAGCGTCAGCCCTGAAATGCTTCCGAAGGAGCAGAGTCAGAGATCCTTCGAACCACAGAGCAGGTGCAGCCCAGAACAAGGACTGCTCTTGGCCTGAGAACACCCACTGCCCAGCGCTTCTTTGGGGTACGCACGTGTAGAGGAAGGGGGTTGAATTCTGCTGCGTGATAACTTCTCCGGGCCACGTAGTGTGAGCGCAAGTAGAGTGGCCCTACACCTCCTCCCAGTTTCCTGTGTAAGTTGTAGAAGGCCAACTCCCTGCTTGAATCCCTGGGTGGGGTACGTACCGTCCAGAGAAAGATGGATGCTTGGGACCCTGGGCTGGGAGCTGGGTTAATGTTCTGTGCATCCACTTGGCAGCTGTTCTCTCTAAGCGGGTCCCAAAGGCTTTTTGGAGGAGTTTCCTGAGAGGGTCGGAAACAGGAAAGTAGCCAACAGGCCCACGGGGATGCCAGTTCTCTCTAGCAACAAGGCTACCAGCCTCAGACACTAGCGTTCTCTTTGGTACATGAAAGAACACTGTGCTTGGAAACTTCTTCCATCCAGTTTGCGAGTCGCGCTTCCACTGGGTCCTAGGATTCCAAGTGTTGCCATGCCGTCACAATGTCCAATTCTGAGGCCTAGGACGGCAGAGTGTCTGGCAGCTCTCAAAGAGACCTTAGCAATGCAGGCTTTTTGGCTCCTTCCGCCCAGAAACCAGCTCCTCCAGATCCTCTGTCGTTAGGTATTTCATGTCCGAATATCTCAGGGGGCCCTCATTCCTCCTCCACGAAGTAAGGCCCAAACGGCATTGCCCTAAAGGGAAGAAGCCTTCTGAGTCCGGCAGAGAGGAAGTCTCCGCCACTCTGCATTCCCACTCGGCTGAGCCCTGGGTATCGGACCGAGAGAGGGAGAAAGAGAGCCGTAACCCCGAGCTTTTCCACGATGCGGTATAGGCCTCACCCTTCAAGCCCACGTCAATTTCATAGCGAAAACACCAGGCCTCGGTGTGCTTTCCTGTGGCAAGGAAACTTGGCTTTCATTCTTCAGGTGGCACATTGGCTCAGGACTGCCCTACCCCAAGGACTCAGGCTGTGCAGCCCGACTGGTTGAGATCAGCACTTCTGGCCCTCTCCCGGATGAACCAACTAGGAAAGGAGCCTCTCCTAAGCTGGGAAACGTGGTGGCTTTTCCTAGTCTACCGAGGAACAGCGCTCTGAGGGAGAGGAGCTGCTGACGTGTGGTAGCAAAGTCTCCTCTGCTGAAGAGAAACATTTCATTGTAAGCGGGTTCCATCAGCCTTGCCACCTTTTCTCAGCTGGCTATCATGGAGGGCAGTCTGTTGGCAGATTCCCCTGAGGCCCTGCTTCCCAGGCTGTGATCCACACACGCCGCCTGCTTCAGCCCAAAGGGACAGCTTATGGTAAGGTCAAAACCCTGTGCTGGCAAGTTCCTGCCCAACCCTCGCACAGGGACAAGCATATTGGCCATTGGTCAAAGGCTTTCCCCACAAGCTTAACACGTTTGGTCCCATCTAGCCTCCGAAGGCCGAGTTGACCTAGCTAGGAATCAAAGTTCAGGAAAGGTACTCAGGGTGCTGGTGACTGCAGGTTCTTTCACCAGGCAGCCCAAATCGAGTCCACCTCCTTGCATTTTCCATGGGCAGAGCAAATGGTGTCAACTTACACGCCTCCGGCCAGGGAGGGGCGACCTACACTTTCTTCAGGGGATACAAGCCCATGCCTTCCGTGTGAAAGGCCTCTATGCCTCTTTGCTTCGGCAGCCCAGGGATAGCGTCAGCCCTGAAATGCTTCCGAAGGAGCAGAGTCAGAGATCCTTCGAACCACAGAGCAGGTGCAGCCCAGAACAAGGACTGCTCTTGGCCTGAGAACACCCACTGCCCAGCGCTTCTTTGGGGTACGCACGTGTAGAGGAAGGGGGTTGAATTCTGCTGCGTGATAACTTCTCCGGGCCACGTAGTGTGAGCGCAAGTAGAGTGGCCCTACACCTCCTCCCAGTTTCCTGTGTAAGTTGTAGAAGGCCAACTCCCTGCTTGAATCCCTGGGTGGGGTACGTACCGTCCAGAGAAAGATGGATGCTTGGGACCCTGGGCTGGGAGCTAGGTTAATGTTCTGTGCATCCACTTGGCAGCTGTTCTCTCTAAGCGGGTCCCAAAGGCTTTTTGGAGGAGTTTCCTGAGAGGGTCGGAAACAGGAAAGTAGCCAACAGGCCCACGGGGATGCCAGTTCTCTCTAGCAACAAGGCTACCAGCCTCAGACACTAGCGTTCTCTTTGGTACATGAAAGAACACTGTGCTTGGAAACTTCTTCCATCCAGTTTGCGAGTCGCGCTTCCACTGGGTCCTAGGATTCCAAGTGTTGCCATGCCGTCACAATGTCCAATTCTGAGGCCTAGGACGGCAGAGTGTCTGGCAGCTCTCAAAGAGACCTTAGCAATGCAGGCTTTTTGGCTCCTTCCGCCCAGAAACCAGCTCCTCCAGATCCTCTGTCGTTAGGTATTTCATGTCCGAATATCTCAGGGGGCCCTCATTCCTCCTCCACGAAGTAAGGCACAAACGGCATTGCCCTAAAGGGAAGAAGCCTTCTGAGTCCGGCAGAGAGGAAGTCTCCGCCACTCTGCATTCCCACTCGGCTGAGCCCTGGGTATCGGACCGAGAGAGGGAGAAAGAGAGCCGTAACCCCGAGCTTTTCCACGATGCGGTATAGGCCTCACCCTTCAAGCCCACGTCAATTTCATAGCGAAAACACCAGGCCTCGGTGTGCTTTCCTGTGGCAAGGAAACTTGGCTTTCATTCTTCAGGTGGCACATTGGCTCAGGACTGCCCTACCCCAAGGACTCAGGCTGTGCAGCCCGACTGGTTGAGATCAGCACTTCTGGCCCTCTCCCGGATGAACCAACTAGGAAAGGAGCCTCTCCTAAGCTGGGAAACGTGGTGGCTTTTCCTAGTCTACCGAGGAACAGCGCTCTGAGGGAGAGGAGCTGCTGACGTGTGGTAGCAAAGTCTCCTCTGCTGAAGAGAAACATTTCATTGTAAGCGGGTTCCATCAGCCTTGCCACCTTTTCTCAGCTGGCTATCATGGAGGGCAGTCTGTTGGCAGATTCCCCTGAGGCCCTGCTTCCCAGGCTGTGATCCACACACGCCGCCTGCTTCAGCCCAAAGGGACAGCTTATGGTAAGGTCAAAACCCTGTGCTGGCAAGTTCCTGCCCAACCCTCGCACAGGGACAAGCATATTGGCCATTGGTCAAAGGCTTTCCCCACAAGCTTAACACGTTTGGTCCCATCTAGCCTCCGAAGGCCGAGTTGACCTAGCTAGGAATCAAAGTTCAGGAAAGGTACTCAGGGTGCTGGTGACTGCAGGTTCTTTCACCAGGCAGCCCAAATCGAGTCCACCTCCTTGCATTTTCCATGGGCAGAGCAAATGGTGTCAACTTACACGCCTCCGGCCAGGGAGGGGCGACCTACACTTTCTTCAGGGGATACAAGCCCATGCCTTCCGTGTGAAAGGCCTCTATGCCTCTTTGCTTCGGCAGCCCAGGGATAGCGTCAGCCCTGAAATGCTTCCGAAGGAGCAGAGTCAGAGATCCTTCGAACCACAGAGCAGGTGCAGCCCAGAACAAGGACTGCTCTTGGCCTGAGAACACCCACTGCCCAGCGCTTCTTTGGGGTACGCACGTGTAGAGGAAGGGGGTTGAATTCTGCTGCGTGATAACTTCTCCGGGCCACGTAGTGTGAGCGCAAGTAGAGTGGCCCTACACCTCCTCCCAGTTTCCTGTGTAAGTTGTAGAAGGCCAACTCCCTGCTTGAATCCCTGGGTGGGGTACGTACCGTCCAGAGAAAGATGGATGCTTGGGACCCTGGGCTGGGAGCTAGGTTAATGTTCTGTGCATCCACTTGGCAGCTGTTCTCTCTAAGCGGGTCCCAAAGGCTTTTTGGAGGAGTTTCCTGAGAGGGTCGGAAACAGGAAAGTAGCCAACAGGCCCACGGGGATGCCAGTTCTCTCTAGCAACAAGGCTACCAGCCTCAGACACTAGCGTTCTCTTTGGTACATGAAAGAACACTGTGCTTGGAAACTTCTTCCATCCAGTTTGCGAGTCGCGCTTCCACTGGGTCCTAGGATTCCAAGTGTTGCCATGCCGTCACAATGTCCAATTCTGAGGCCTAGGACGGCAGAGTGTCTGGCAGCTCTCAAAGAGACCTTAGCAATGCAGGCTTTTTGGCTCCTTCCGCCCAGAAACCAGCTCCTCCAGATCCTCTGTCGTTAGGTATTTCATGTCCGAATATCTCAGGGGGCCCTCATTCCTCCTCCACGAAGTAAGGCACAAACGGCATTGCCCTAAAGGGAAGAAGCCTTCTGAGTCCGGCAGAGAGGAAGTCTCCGCCACTCTGCATTCCCACTCGGCTGAGCCCTGGGTATCGGACCGAGAGAGGGAGAAAGAGAGCCGTAACCCCGAGCTTTTCCACGATGCGGTATAGGCCTCACCCTTCAAGCCCACGTCAATTTCATAGCGAAAACACCAGGCCTCGGTGTGCTTTCCTGTGGCAAGGAAACTTGGCTTTCATTCTTCAGGTGGCACATTGGCTCAGGACTGCCCTACCCCAAGGACTCAGGCTGTGCAGCCCGACTGGTTGAGATCAGCACTTCTGGCCCTCTCCCGGATGAACCAACTAGGAAAGGAGCCTCTCCTAAGCTGGGAAACGTGGTGGCTTTTCCTAGTCTACCGAGGAACAGCGCTCTGAGGGAGAGGAGCTGCTGACGTGTGGTAGCAAAGTCTCCTCTGCTGAAGAGAAACATTTCATTGTAAGCGGGTTCCATCAGCCTTGCCACCTTTTCTCAGCTGGCTATCATGGAGGGCAGTCTGTTGGCAGATTCCCCTGAGGCCCTGCTTCCCAGGCTGTGATCCACACACGCCGCCTGCTTCAGCCCAAAGGGACAGCTTATGGTAAGGTCAAAACCCTGTGCTGGCAAGTTCCTGCCCAACCCTCGCACAGGGACAAGCATATTGGCCATTGGTCAAAGGCTTTCCCCACAAGCTTAACACGTTTGGTCCCATCTAGCCTCCGAAGGCCGAGTTGACCTAGCTAGGAATCAAAGTTCAGGAAAGGTACTCAGGGTGCTGGTGACTGCAGGTTCTTTCACCAGGCAGCCCAAATCGAGTCCACCTCCTTGCATTTTCCATGGGCAGAGCAAATGGTGTCAACTTACACGCCTCCGGCCAGGGAGGGGCGACCTACACTTTCTTCAGGGGATACAAGCCCATGCCTTCCGTGTGAAAGGCCTCTATGCCTCTTTGCTTCGGCAGCCCAGGGATAGCGTCAGCCCTGAAATGCTTCCGAAGGAGCAGAGTCAGAGATCCTTCGAACCACAGAGCAGGTGCAGCCCAGAACAAGGACTGCTCTTGGCCTGAGAACACCCACTGCCCAGCGCTTCTTTGGGGTACGCACGTGTAGAGGAAGGGGGTTGAATTCTGCTGCGTGATAACTTCTCCGGGCCACGTAGTGTGAGCGCAAGTAGAGTGGCCCTACACCTCCTCCCAGTTTCCCGTGTAAGTTGTAGAAGGCCAACTCCCTGCTTGAATCCCTGGGTGGGGTACGTACCGTCCAGAGAAAGATGGATGCTTGGGACCCTGGGCTGGGAGCTAGGTTAATGTTCTGTGCATCCACTTGGCAGCTGTTCTCTCTAAGCGGGTCCCAAAGGCTTTTTGGAGGAGTTTCCTGAGAGGGTCGGAAACAGGAAAGTAGCCAACAGGCCCACGGGGATGCCAGTTCTCTCTAGCAACAAGGCTACCAGCCTCAGACACTAGCGTTCTCTTTGGTACATGAAAGAACACTGTGCTTGGAAACTTCTTCCATCCAGTTTGCGAGTCGCGCTTCCACTGGGTCCTAGGATTCCAAGTGTTGCCATGCCGTCACAATGTCCAATTCTGAGGCCTAGGACGGCAGAGTGTCTGGCAGCTCTCAAAGAGACCTTAGCAATGCAGGCTTTTTGGCTCCTTCCGCCCAGAAACCAGCTCCTCCAGATCCTCTGTCGTTAGGTATTTCATGTCCGAATATCTCAGGGGGCCCTCATTCCTCCTCCACGAAGTAAGGCACAAACGGCATTGCCCTAAAGGGAAGAAGCCTTCTGAGTCCGGCAGAGAGGAAGTCTCCGCCACTCTGCATTCCCACTCGGCTGAGCCCTGGGTATCGGACCGAGAGAGGGAGAAAGAGAGCCGTAACCCCGAGCTTTTCCACGATGCGGTATAGGCCTCACCCTTCAAGCCCACGTCAATTTCATAGCGAAAACACCAGGCCTCGGTGTGCTTTCCTGTGGCAAGGAAACTTGGCTTTCATTCTTCAGGTGGCACATTGGCTCAGGACTGCCCTACCCCAAGGACTCAGGCTGTGCAGCCCGACTGGTTGAGATCAGCACTTCTGGCCCTCTCCCGGATGAACCAACTAGGAAAGGAGCCTCTCCTAAGCTGGGAAACGTGGTGGCTTTTCCTAGTCTACCGAGGAACAGCGCTCTGAGGGAGAGGAGCTGCTGACGTGTGGTAGCAAAGTCTCCTCTGCTGAAGAGAAACATTTCATTGTAAGCGGGTTCCATCAGCCTTGCCACCTTTTCTCAGCTGGCTATCATGGAGGGCAGTCTGTTGGCAGATTCCCCTGAGGCCCTGCTTCCCAGGCTGTGATCCACACACGCCGCCTGCTTCAGCCCAAAGGGACAGCTTATGGTAAGGTCAAAACCCTGTGCTGGCAAGTTCCTGCCCAACCCTCGCACAGGGACAAGCATATTGGCCATTGGTCAAAGGCTTTCCCCACAAGCTTAACACGTTTGGTCCCATCTAGCCTCCGAAGGCCGAGTTGACCTAGCTAGGAATCAAAGTTCAGGAAAGGTACTCAGGGTGCTGGTGACTGCAGGTTCTTTCACCAGGCAGCCCAAATCGAGTCCACCTCCTTGCATTTTCCATGGGCAGAGCAAATGGTGTCAACTTACACGCCTCCGGCCAGGGAGGGGCGACCTACACTTTCTTCAGGGGATACAAGCCCATGCCTTCCGTGTGAAAGGCCTCTATGCCTCTTTGCTTCGGCAGCCCAGGGATAGCGTCAGCCCTGAAATGCTTCCGAAGGAGCAGAGTCAGAGATCCTTCGAACCACAGAGCAGGTGCAGCCCAGAACAAGGACTGCTCTTGGCCTGAGAACACCCACTGCCCAGCGCTTCTTTGGGGTACGCACGTGTAGAGGAAGGGGGTTGAATTCTGCTGCGTGATAACTTCTCCGGGCCACGTAGTGTGAGCGCAAGTAGAGTGGCCCTACACCTCCTCCCAGTTTCCCGTGTAAGTTGTAGAAGGCCAACTCCCTGCTTGAATCCCTGGGTGGGGTACGTACCGTCCAGAGAAAGATGGATGCTTGGGACCCTGGGCTGGGAGCTGGGTTAATGTTCTGTGCATCCACTTGGCAGCTGTTCTCTCTAAGCGGGTCCCAAAGGCTTTTTGGAGGAGTTTCCTGAGAGGGTCGGAAACAGGAAAGTAGCCAACAGGCCCACGGGGATGCCAGTTCTCTCTAGCAACAAGGCTACCAGCCTCAGACACTAGCGTTCTCTTTGGTACATGAAAGAACACTGTGCTTGGAAACTTCTTCCATCCAGTTTGCGAGTCGCGCTTCCACTGGGTCCTAGGATTCCAAGTGTTGCCATGCCGTCACAATGTCCAATTCTGAGGCCTAGGACGGCAGAGTGTCTGGCAGCTCTCAAAGAGACCTTAGCAATGCAGGCTTTTTGGCTCCTTCCGCCCAGAAACCAGCTCCTCCAGATCCTCTGTCGTTAGGTATTTCATGTCCGAATATCTCAGGGGGCCCTCATTCCTCCTCCACGAAGTAAGGCCCAAACGGCATTGCCCTAAAGGGAAGAAGCCTTCTGAGTCCGGCAGAGAGGAAGTCTCCGCCACTCTGCATTCCCACTCGGCTGAGCCCTGGGTATCGGACCGAGAGAGGGAGAAAGAGAGCCGTAACCCCGAGCTTTTCCACGATGCGGTATAGGCCTCACCCTTCAAGCCCACGTCAATTTCATAGCGAAAACACCAGGCCTCGGTGTGCTTTCCTGTGGCAAGGAAACTTGGCTTTCATTCTTCAGGTGGCACATTGGCTCAGGACTGCCCTACCCCAAGGACTCAGGCTGTGCAGCCCGACTGGTTGAGATCAGCACTTCTGGCCCTCTCCCGGATGAACCAACTAGGAAAGGAGCCTCTCCTAAGCTGGGAAACGTGGTGGCTTTTCCTAGTCTACCGAGGAACAGCGCTCTGAGGGAGAGGAGCTGCTGACGTGTGGTAGCAAAGTCTCCTCTGCTGAAGAGAAACATTTCATTGTAAGCGGGTTCCATCAGCCTTGCCACCTTTTCTCAGCTGGCTATCATGGAGGGCAGTCTGTTGGCAGATTCCCCTGAGGCCCTGCTTCCCAGGCTGTGATCCACACACGCCGCCTGCTTCAGCCCAAAGGGACAGCTTATGGTAAGGTCAAAACCCTGTGCTGGCAAGTTCCTGCCCAACCCTCGCACAGGGACAAGCATATTGGCCATTGGTCAAAGGCTTTCCCCACAAGCTTAACACGTTTGGTCCCATCTAGCCTCCGAAGGCCGAGTTGACCTAGCTAGGAATCAAAGTTCAGGAAAGGTACTCAGGGTGCTGGTGACTGCAGGTTCTTTCACCAGGCAGCCCAAATCGAGTCCACCTCCTTGCATTTTCCATGGGCAGAGCAAATGGTGTCAACTTACACGCCTCCGGCCAGGGAGGGGCGACCTACACTTTCTTCAGGGGATACAAGCCCATGCCTTCCGTGTGAAAGGCCTCTATGCCTCTTTGCTTCGGCAGCCCAGGGATAGCGTCAGCCCTGAAATGCTTCCGAAGGAGCAGAGTCAGAGATCCTTCGAACCACAGAGCAGGTGCAGCCCAGAACAAGGACTGCTCTTGGCCTGAGAACACCCACTGCCCAGCGCTTCTTTGGGGTACGCACGTGTAGAGGAAGGGGGTTGAATTCTGCTGCGTGATAACTTCTCCGGGCCACGTAGTGTGAGCGCAAGTAGAGTGGCCCTACACCTCCTCCCAGTTTCCTGTGTAAGTTGTAGAAGGCCAACTCCCTGCTTGAATCCCTGGGTGGGGTACGTACCGTCCAGAGAAAGATGGATGCTTGGGACCCTGGGCTGGGAGCTAGGTTAATGTTCTGTGCATCCACTTGGCAGCTGTTCTCTCTAAGCGGGTCCCAAAGGCTTTTTGGAGGAGTTTCCTGAGAGGGTCGGAAACAGGAAAGTAGCCAACAGGCCCACGGGGATGCCAGTTCTCTCTAGCAACAAGGCTACCAGCCTCAGACACTAGCGTTCTCTTTGGTACATGAAAGAACACTGTGCTTGGAAACTTCTTCCATCCAGTTTGCGAGTCGCGCTTCCACTGGGTCCTAGGATTCCAAGTGTTGCCATGCCGTCACAATGTCCAATTCTGAGGCCTAGGACGGCAGAGTGTCTGGCAGCTCTCAAAGAGACCTTAGCAATGCAGGCTTTTTGGCTCCTTCCGCCCAGAAACCAGCTCCTCCAGATCCTCTGTCGTTAGGTATTTCATGTCCGAATATCTCAGGGGGCCCTCATTCCTCCTCCACGAAGTAAGGCACAAACGGCATTGCCCTAAAGGGAAGAAGCCTTCTGAGTCCGGCAGAGAGGAAGTCTCCGCCACTCTGCATTCCCACTCGGCTGAGCCCTGGGTATCGGACCGAGAGAGGGAGAAAGAGAGCCGTAACCCCGAGCTTTTCCACGATGCGGTATAGGCCTCACCCTTCAAGCCCACGTCAATTTCATAGCGAAAACACCAGGCCTCGGTGTGCTTTCCTGTGGCAAGGAAACTTGGCTTTCATTCTTCAGGTGGCACATTGGCTCAGGACTGCCCTACCCCAAGGACTCAGGCTGTGCAGCCCGACTGGTTGAGATCAGCACTTCTGGCCCTCTCCCGGATGAACCAACTAGGAAAGGAGCCTCTCCTAAGCTGGGAAACGTGGTGGCTTTTCCTAGTCTACCGAGGAACAGCGCTCTGAGGGAGAGGAGCTGCTGACGTGTGGTAGCAAAGTCTCCTCTGCTGAAGAGAAACATTTCATTGTAAGCGGGTTCCATCAGCCTTGCCACCTTTTCTCAGCTGGCTATCATGGAGGGCAGTCTGTTGGCAGATTCCCCTGAGGCCCTGCTTCCCAGGCTGTGATCCACACACGCCGCCTGCTTCAGCCCAAAGGGACAGCTTATGGTAAGGTCAAAACCCTGTGCTGGCAAGTTCCTGCCCAACCCTCGCACAGGGACAAGCATATTGGCCATTGGTCAAAGGCTTTCCCCACAAGCTTAACACGTTTGGTCCCATCTAGCCTCCGAAGGCCGAGTTGACCTAGCTAGGAATCAAAGTTCAGGAAAGGTACTCAGGGTGCTGGTGACTGCAGGTTCTTTCACCAGGCAGCCCAAATCGAGTCCACCTCCTTGCATTTTCCATGGGCAGAGCAAATGGTGTCAACTTACACGCCTCCGGCCAGGGAGGGGCGACCTACACTTTCTTCAGGGGATACAAGCCCATGCCTTCCGTGTGAAAGGCCTCTATGCCTCTTTGCTTCGGCAGCCCAGGGATAGCGTCAGCCCTGAAATGCTTCCGAAGGAGCAGAGTCAGAGATCCTTCGAACCACAGAGCAGGTGCAGCCCAGAACAAGGACTGCTCTTGGCCTGAGAACACCCACTGCCCAGCGCTTCTTTGGGGTACGCACGTGTAGAGGAAGGGGGTTGAATTCTGCTGCGTGATAACTTCTCCGGGCCACGTAGTGTGAGCGCAAGTAGAGTGGCCCTACACCTCCTCCCAGTTTCCTGTGTAAGTTGTAGAAGGCCAACTCCCTGCTTGAATCCCTGGGTGGGGTACGTACCGTCCAGAGAAAGATGGATGCTTGGGACCCTGGGCTGGGAGCTAGGTTAATGTTCTGTGCATCCACTTGGCAGCTGTTCTCTCTAAGCGGGTCCCAAAGGCTTTTTGGAGGAGTTTCCTGAGAGGGTCGGAAACAGGAAAGTAGCCAACAGGCCCACGGGGATGCCAGTTCTCTCTAGCAACAAGGCTACCAGCCTCAGACACTAGCGTTCTCTTTGGTACATGAAAGAACACTGTGCTTGGAAACTTCTTCCATCCAGTTTGCGAGTCGCGCTTCCACTGGGTCCTAGGATTCCAAGTGTTGCCATGCCGTCACAATGTCCAATTCTGAGGCCTAGGACGGCAGAGTGTCTGGCAGCTCTCAAAGAGACCTTAGCAATGCAGGCTTTTTGGCTCCTTCCGCCCAGAAACCAGCTCCTCCAGATCCTCTGTCGTTAGGTATTTCATGTCCGAATATCTCAGGGGGCCCTCATTCCTCCTCCACGAAGTAAGGCACAAACGGCATTGCCCTAAAGGGAAGAAGCCTTCTGAGTCCGGCAGAGAGGAAGTCTCCGCCACTCTGCATTCCCACTCGGCTGAGCCCTGGGTATCGGACCGAGAGAGGGAGAAAGAGAGCCGTAACCCCGAGCTTTTCCACGATGCGGTATAGGCCTCACCCTTCAAGCCCACGTCAATTTCATAGCGAAAACACCAGGCCTCGGTGTGCTTTCCTGTGGCAAGGAAACTTGGCTTTCATTCTTCAGGTGGCACATTGGCTCAGGACTGCCCTACCCCAAGGACTCAGGCTGTGCAGCCCGACTGGTTGAGATCAGCACTTCTGGCCCTCTCCCGGATGAACCAACTAGGAAAGGAGCCTCTCCTAAGCTGGGAAACGTGGTGGCTTTTCCTAGTCTACCGAGGAACAGCGCTCTGAGGGAGAGGAGCTGCTGACGTGTGGTAGCAAAGTCTCCTCTGCTGAAGAGAAACATTTCATTGTAAGCGGGTTCCATCAGCCTTGCCACCTTTTCTCAGCTGGCTATCATGGAGGGCAGTCTGTTGGCAGATTCCCCTGAGGCCCTGCTTCCCAGGCTGTGATCCACACACGCCGCCTGCTTCAGCCCAAAGGGACAGCTTATGGTAAGGTCAAAACCCTGTGCTGGCAAGTTCCTGCCCAACCCTCGCACAGGGACAAGCATATTGGCCATTGGTCAAAGGCTTTCCCCACAAGCTTAACACGTTTGGTCCCATCTAGCCTCCGAAGGCCGAGTTGACCTAGCTAGGAATCAAAGTTCAGGAAAGGTACTCAGGGTGCTGGTGACTGCAGGTTCTTTCACCAGGCAGCCCAAATCGAGTCCACCTCCTTGCATTTTCCATGGGCAGAGCAAATGGTGTCAACTTACACGCCTCCGGCCAGGGAGGGGCGACCTACACTTTCTTCAGGGGATACAAGCCCATGCCTTCCGTGTGAAAGGCCTCTATGCCTCTTTGCTTCGGCAGCCCAGGGATAGCGTCAGCCCTGAAATGCTTCCGAAGGAGCAGAGTCAGAGATCCTTCGAACCACAGAGCAGGTGCAGCCCAGAACAAGGACTGCTCTTGGCCTGAGAACACCCACTGCCCAGCGCTTCTTTGGGGTACGCACGTGTAGAGGAAGGGGGTTGAATTCTGCTGCGTGATAACTTCTCCGGGCCACGTAGTGTGAGCGCAAGTAGAGTGGCCCTACACCTCCTCCCAGTTTCCCGTGTAAGTTGTAGAAGGCCAACTCCCTGCTTGAATCCCTGGGTGGGGTACGTACCGTCCAGAGAAAGATGGATGCTTGGGACCCTGGGCTGGGAGCTAGGTTAATGTTCTGTGCATCCACTTGGCAGCTGTTCTCTCTAAGCGGGTCCCAAAGGCTTTTTGGAGGAGTTTCCTGAGAGGGTCGGAAACAGGAAAGTAGCCAACAGGCCCACGGGGATGCCAGTTCTCTCTAGCAACAAGGCTACCAGCCTCAGACACTAGCGTTCTCTTTGGTACATGAAAGAACACTGTGCTTGGAAACTTCTTCCATCCAGTTTGCGAGTCGCGCTTCCACTGGGTCCTAGGATTCCAAGTGTTGCCATGCCGTCACAATGTCCAATTCTGAGGCCTAGGACGGCAGAGTGTCTGGCAGCTCTCAAAGAGACCTTAGCAATGCAGGCTTTTTGGCTCCTTCCGCCCAGAAACCAGCTCCTCCAGATCCTCTGTCGTTAGGTATTTCATGTCCGAATATCTCAGGGGGCCCTCATTCCTCCTCCACGAAGTAAGGCACAAACGGCATTGCCCTAAAGGGAAGAAGCCTTCTGAGTCCGGCAGAGAGGAAGTCTCCGCCACTCTGCATTCCCACTCGGCTGAGCCCTGGGTATCGGACCGAGAGAGGGAGAAAGAGAGCCGTAACCCCGAGCTTTTCCACGATGCGGTATAGGCCTCACCCTTCAAGCCCACGTCAATTTCATAGCGAAAACACCAGGCCTCGGTGTGCTTTCCTGTGGCAAGGAAACTTGGCTTTCATTCTTCAGGTGGCACATTGGCTCAGGACTGCCCTACCCCAAGGACTCAGGCTGTGCAGCCCGACTGGTTGAGATCAGCACTTCTGGCCCTCTCCCGGATGAACCAACTAGGAAAGGAGCCTCTCCTAAGCTGGGAAACGTGGTGGCTTTTCCTAGTCTACCGAGGAACAGCGCTCTGAGGGAGAGGAGCTGCTGACGTGTGGTAGCAAAGTCTCCTCTGCTGAAGAGAAACATTTCATTGTAAGCGGGTTCCATCAGCCTTGCCACCTTTTCTCAGCTGGCTATCATGGAGGGCAGTCTGTTGGCAGATTCCCCTGAGGCCCTGCTTCCCAGGCTGTGATCCACACACGCCGCCTGCTTCAGCCCAAAGGGACAGCTTATGGTAAGGTCAAAACCCTGTGCTGGCAAGTTCCTGCCCAACCCTCGCACAGGGACAAGCATATTGGCCATTGGTCAAAGGCTTTCCCCACAAGCTTAACACGTTTGGTCCCATCTAGCCTCCGAAGGCCGAGTTGACCTAGCTAGGAATCAAAGTTCAGGAAAGGTACTCAGGGTGCTGGTGACTGCAGGTTCTTTCACCAGGCAGCCCAAATCGAGTCCACCTCCTTGCATTTTCCATGGGCAGAGCAAATGGTGTCAACTTACACGCCTCCGGCCAGGGAGGGGCGACCTACACTTTCTTCAGGGGATACAAGCCCATGCCTTCCGTGTGAAAGGCCTCTATGCCTCTTTGCTTCGGCAGCCCAGGGATAGCGTCAGCCCTGAAATGCTTCCGAAGGAGCAGAGTCAGAGATCCTTCGAACCACAGAGCAGGTGCAGCCCAGAACAAGGACTGCTCTTGGCCTGAGAACACCCACTGCCCAGCGCTTCTTTGGGGTACGCACGTGTAGAGGAAGGGGGTTGAATTCTGCTGCGTGATAACTTCTCCGGGCCACGTAGTGTGAGCGCAAGTAGAGTGGCCCTACACCTCCTCCCAGTTTCCCGTGTAAGTTGTAGAAGGCCAACTCCCTGCTTGAATCCCTGGGTGGGGTACGTACCGTCCAGAGAAAGATGGATGCTTGGGACCCTGGGCTGGGAGCTGGGTTAATGTTCTGTGCATCCACTTGGCAGCTGTTCTCTCTAAGCGGGTCCCAAAGGCTTTTTGGAGGAGTTTCCTGAGAGGGTCGGAAACAGGAAAGTAGCCAACAGGCCCACGGGGATGCCAGTTCTCTCTAGCAACAAGGCTACCAGCCTCAGACACTAGCGTTCTCTTTGGTACATGAAAGAACACTGTGCTTGGAAACTTCTTCCATCCAGTTTGCGAGTCGCGCTTCCACTGGGTCCTAGGATTCCAAGTGTTGCCATGCCGTCACAATGTCCAATTCTGAGGCCTAGGACGGCAGAGTGTCTGGCAGCTCTCAAAGAGACCTTAGCAATGCAGGCTTTTTGGCTCCTTCCGCCCAGAAACCAGCTCCTCCAGATCCTCTGTCGTTAGGTATTTCATGTCCGAATATCTCAGGGGGCCCTCATTCCTCCTCCACGAAGTAAGGCCCAAACGGCATTGCCCTAAAGGGAAGAAGCCTTCTGAGTCCGGCAGAGAGGAAGTCTCCGCCACTCTGCATTCCCACTCGGCTGAGCCCTGGGTATCGGACCGAGAGAGGGAGAAAGAGAGCCGTAACCCCGAGCTTTTCCACGATGCGGTATAGGCCTCACCCTTCAAGCCCACGTCAATTTCATAGCGAAAACACCAGGCCTCGGTGTGCTTTCCTGTGGCAAGGAAACTTGGCTTTCATTCTTCAGGTGGCACATTGGCTCAGGACTGCCCTACCCCAAGGACTCAGGCTGTGCAGCCCGACTGGTTGAGATCAGCACTTCTGGCCCTCTCCCGGATGAACCAACTAGGAAAGGAGCCTCTCCTAAGCTGGGAAACGTGGTGGCTTTTCCTAGTCTACCGAGGAACAGCGCTCTGAGGGAGAGGAGCTGCTGACGTGTGGTAGCAAAGTCTCCTCTGCTGAAGAGAAACATTTCATTGTAAGCGGGTTCCATCAGCCTTGCCACCTTTTCTCAGCTGGCTATCATGGAGGGCAGTCTGTTGGCAGATTCCCCTGAGGCCCTGCTTCCCAGGCTGTGATCCACACACGCCGCCTGCTTCAGCCCAAAGGGACAGCTTATGGTAAGGTCAAAACCCTGTGCTGGCAAGTTCCTGCCCAACCCTCGCACAGGGACAAGCATATTGGCCATTGGTCAAAGGCTTTCCCCACAAGCTTAACACGTTTGGTCCCATCTAGCCTCCGAAGGCCGAGTTGACCTAGCTAGGAATCAAAGTTCAGGAAAGGTACTCAGGGTGCTGGTGACTGCAGGTTCTTTCACCAGGCAGCCCAAATCGAGTCCACCTCCTTGCATTTTCCATGGGCAGAGCAAATGGTGTCAACTTACACGCCTCCGGCCAGGGAGGGGCGACCTACACTTTCTTCAGGGGATACAAGCCCATGCCTTCCGTGTGAAAGGCCTCTATGCCTCTTTGCTTCGGCAGCCCAGGGATAGCGTCAGCCCTGAAATGCTTCCGAAGGAGCAGAGTCAGAGATCCTTCGAACCACAGAGCAGGTGCAGCCCAGAACAAGGACTGCTCTTGGCCTGAGAACACCCACTGCCCAGCGCTTCTTTGGGGTACGCACGTGTAGAGGAAGGGGGTTGAATTCTGCTGCGTGATAACTTCTCCGGGCCACGTAGTGTGAGCGCAAGTAGAGTGGCCCTACACCTCCTCCCAGTTTCCTGTGTAAGTTGTAGAAGGCCAACTCCCTGCTTGAATCCCTGGGTGGGGTACGTACCGTCCAGAGAAAGATGGATGCTTGGGACCCTGGGCTGGGAGCTGGGTTAATGTTCTGTGCATCCACTTGGCAGCTGTTCTCTCTAAGCGGGTCCCAAAGGCTTTTTGGAGGAGTTTCCTGAGAGGGTCGGAAACAGGAAAGTAGCCAACAGGCCCACGGGGATGCCAGTTCTCTCTAGCAACAAGGCTACCAGCCTCAGACACTAGCGTTCTCTTTGGTACATGAAAGAACACTGTGCTTGGAAACTTCTTCCATCCAGTTTGCGAGTCGCGCTTCCACTGGGTCCTAGGATTCCAAGTGTTGCCATGCCGTCACAATGTCCAATTCTGAGGCCTAGGACGGCAGAGTGTCTGGCAGCTCTCAAAGAGACCTTAGCAATGCAGGCTTTTTGGCTCCTTCCGCCCAGAAACCAGCTCCTCCAGATCCTCTGTCGTTAGGTATTTCATGTCCGAATATCTCAGGGGGCCCTCATTCCTCCTCCACGAAGTAAGGCCCAAACGGCATTGCCCTAAAGGGAAGAAGCCTTCTGAGTCCGGCAGAGAGGAAGTCTCCGCCACTCTGCATTCCCACTCGGCTGAGCCCTGGGTATCGGACCGAGAGAGGGAGAAAGAGAGCCGTAACCCCGAGCTTTTCCACGATGCGGTATAGGCCTCACCCTTCAAGCCCACGTCAATTTCATAGCGAAAACACCAGGCCTCGGTGTGCTTTCCTGTGGCAAGGAAACTTGGCTTTCATTCTTCAGGTGGCACATTGGCTCAGGACTGCCCTACCCCAAGGACTCAGGCTGTGCAGCCCGACTGGTTGAGATCAGCACTTCTGGCCCTCTCCCGGATGAACCAACTAGGAAAGGAGCCTCTCCTAAGCTGGGAAACGTGGTGGCTTTTCCTAGTCTACCGAGGAACAGCGCTCTGAGGGAGAGGAGCTGCTGACGTGTGGTAGCAAAGTCTCCTCTGCTGAAGAGAAACATTTCATTGTAAGCGGGTTCCATCAGCCTTGCCACCTTTTCTCAGCTGGCTATCATGGAGGGCAGTCTGTTGGCAGATTCCCCTGAGGCCCTGCTTCCCAGGCTGTGATCCACACACGCCGCCTGCTTCAGCCCAAAGGGACAGCTTATGGTAAGGTCAAAACCCTGTGCTGGCAAGTTCCTGCCCAACCCTCGCACAGGGACAAGCATATTGGCCATTGGTCAAAGGCTTTCCCCACAAGCTTAACACGTTTGGTCCCATCTAGCCTCCGAAGGCCGAGTTGACCTAGCTAGGAATCAAAGTTCAGGAAAGGTACTCAGGGTGCTGGTGACTGCAGGTTCTTTCACCAGGCAGCCCAAATCGAGTCCACCTCCTTGCATTTTCCATGGGCAGAGCAAATGGTGTCAACTTACACGCCTCCGGCCAGGGAGGGGCGACCTACACTTTCTTCAGGGGATACAAGCCCATGCCTTCCGTGTGAAAGGCCTCTATGCCTCTTTGCTTCGGCAGCCCAGGGATAGCGTCAGCCCTGAAATGCTTCCGAAGGAGCAGAGTCAGAGATCCTTCGAACCACAGAGCAGGTGCAGCCCAGAACAAGGACTGCTCTTGGCCTGAGAACACCCACTGCCCAGCGCTTCTTTGGGGTACGCACGTGTAGAGGAAGGGGGTTGAATTCTGCTGCGTGATAACTTCTCCGGGCCACGTAGTGTGAGCGCAAGTAGAGTGGCCCTACACCTCCTCCCAGTTTCCTGTGTAAGTTGTAGAAGGCCAACTCCCTGCTTGAATCCCTGGGTGGGGTACGTACCGTCCAGAGAAAGATGGATGCTTGGGACCCTGGGCTGGGAGCTGGGTTAATGTTCTGTGCATCCACTTGGCAGCTGTTCTCTCTAAGCGGGTCCCAAAGGCTTTTTGGAGGAGTTTCCTGAGAGGGTCGGAAACAGGAAAGTAGCCAACAGGCCCACGGGGATGCCAGTTCTCTCTAGCAACAAGGCTACCAGCCTCAGACACTAGCGTTCTCTTTGGTACATGAAAGAACACTGTGCTTGGAAACTTCTTCCATCCAGTTTGCGAGTCGCGCTTCCACTGGGTCCTAGGATTCCAAGTGTTGCCATGCCGTCACAATGTCCAATTCTGAGGCCTAGGACGGCAGAGTGTCTGGCAGCTCTCAAAGAGACCTTAGCAATGCAGGCTTTTTGGCTCCTTCCGCCCAGAAACCAGCTCCTCCAGATCCTCTGTCGTTAGGTATTTCATGTCCGAATATCTCAGGGGGCCCTCATTCCTCCTCCACGAAGTAAGGCCCAAACGGCATTGCCCTAAAGGGAAGAAGCCTTCTGAGTCCGGCAGAGAGGAAGTCTCCGCCACTCTGCATTCCCACTCGGCTGAGCCCTGGGTATCGGACCGAGAGAGGGAGAAAGAGAGCCGTAACCCCGAGCTTTTCCACGATGCGGTATAGGCCTCACCCTTCAAGCCCACGTCAGTTTCATAGAGAAAACACCAGGCCTCGGTGTGCTTTCCTGTGGCAAGGAAACTTGGCTTTCATTCTTCAGGTGGCACATTGGCTCAGGACTGCCCTACCCCAAGGACTCAGGCTGTGCAGCCCGACTGGTTGAGATCAGCACTTCTGGCCCTCTCCCGGATGAACCAACTAGGAAAGGAGCCTCTCCTAAGCTGGGAAACGTGGTGGCTTTTCCTAGTCTACCGAGGAACAGCGCTCTGAGGGAGAGGAGCTGCTGACGTGTGGTAGCAAAGTCTCCTCTGCTGAAGAGAAACATTTCATTGTAAGCGGGTTCCATCAGCCTTGCCACCTTTTCTCAGCTGGCTATCATGGAGGGCAGTCTGTTGGCAGACTCCCCTGAGGTCCTGCTTCCCAGGCTGTGATCCACACACGCCGCCTGCTTCAGCCCAAAGGGACAGCTTATGGTAAGGTCAAAACCCTGTGCTGGCAAGTTCCTGCCCAACCCTCGCACAGGGACAAGCATATTGGCCATTGGTCAAAGGCTTTCCCCACAAGCTTAACACGTTTGGTCCCATCTAGCCTCCGAAGGCCGAGTTGACCTAGCTAGGAATCAAAGTTCAGGAAAGGTACTCAGGGTGCTGGTGACTGCAGGTTCTTTCACCAGGCAGCCCAAATCGAGTCCACCTCCTTGCATTTTCCATGGGCAGAGCAAATGGTGTCAACTTACATGCCTCCGGCCAGGGAGGGGCGACCTACACTTTCTTCAGGGGATACAAGCCCATGCCTTCCGTGTGAAAGGCCTCTATGCCTCTTTGCTTCGGCAGCCCAGGGATAGCGTCAGCCCTGAAATGCTTCCGAAGGAGCAGAGTCAGAGATCCTTCGAACCACAGAGCAGGTGCAGCCCAGAACAAGGACTGCTCTTGGCCTGAGAACACCCACTGCCCAGCGCTTCTTTGGGGTACGCACGTGTAGAGGAAGGGGGTTGAATTCTGCTGCGTGATAACTTCTCCGGGCCACGTAGTGTGAGCGCAAGTAGAGTGGCCCTACACCTCCTCCCAGTTTCCTGTGTAAGTTGTAGAAGGCCAACTCCCTGCTTGAATCCCTGGGTGGGGTACGTACCGTCCAGAGAAAGATGGATGCTTGGGACCCTGGGCTGGGAGCTGGGTTAATGTTCTGTGCATCCACTTGGCAGCTGTTCTCTCTAAGCGGGTCCCAAAGGCTTTTTGGAGGAGTTTCCTGAGAGGGTCGGAAACAGGAAAGTAGCCAACAGGCCCACGGGGATGCCAGTTCTCTCTAGCAACAAGGCTACCAGCCTCAGACACTAGCGTTCTCTTTGGTACATGAAAGAACACTGTGCTTGGAAACTTCTTCCATCCAGTTTGCGAGTCGCGCTTCCACTGGGTCCTAGGATTCCAAGTGTTGCCATGCCGTCACAATGTCCAATTCTGAGGCCTAGGACGGCAGAGTGTCTGGCAGCTCTCAAAGAGACCTTAGCAATGCAGGCTTTTTGGCTCCTTCCGCCCAGAAACCAGCTCCTCCAGATCCTCTGTCGTTAGGTATTTCATGTCCGAATATCTCAGGGGGCCCTCATTCCTCCTCCACGAAGTAAGGCCCAAACGGCATTGCCCTAAAGGGAAGAAGCCTTCTGAGTCCGGCAGAGAGGAAGTCTCCGCCACTCTGCATTCCCACTCGGCTGAGCCCTGGGTATCGGACCGAGAGAGGGAGAAAGAGAGCCGTAACCCCGAGCTTTTCCACGATGCGGTATAGGCCTCACCCTTCAAGCCCACGTCAATTTCATAGCGAAAACACCAGGCCTCGGTGTGCTTTCCTGTGGCAAGGAAACTTGGCTTTCATTCTTCAGGTGGCACATTGGCTCAGGACTGCCCTACCCCAAGGACTCAGGCTGTGCAGCCCGACTGGTTGAGATCAGCACTTCTGGCCCTCTCCCGGATGAACCAACTAGGAAAGGAGCCTCTCCTAAGCTGGGAAACGTGGTGGCTTTTCCTAGTCTACCGAGGAACAGCGCTCTGAGGGAGAGGAGCTGCTGACGTGTGGTAGCAAAGTCTCCTCTGCTGAAGAGAAACATTTCATTGTAAGCGGGTTCCATCAGCCTTGCCACCTTTTCTCAGCTGGCTATCATGGAGGGCAGTCTGTTGGCAGACTCCCCTGAGGTCCTGCTTCCCAGGCTGTGATCCACACACGCCGCCTGCTTCAGCCCAAAGGGACAGCTTATGGTAAGGTCAAAACCCTGTGCTGGCAAGTTCCTGCCCAACCCTCGCACAGGGACAAGCATATTGGCCATTGGTCAAAGGCTTTCCCCACAAGCTTAACACGTTTGGTCCCATCTAGCCTCCGAAGGCCGAGTTGACCTAGCTAGGAATCAAAGTTCAGGAAAGGTACTCAGGGTGCTGGTGACTGCAGGTTCTTTCACCAGGCAGCCCAAATCGAGTCCACCTCCTTGCATTTTCCATGGGCAGAGCAAATGGTGTCAACTTACACGCCTCCGGCCAGGGAGGGGCGACCTACACTTTCTTCAGGGGATACAAGCCCATGCCTTCCGTGTGAAAGGCCTCTATGCCTCTTTGCTTCGGCAGCCCAGGGATAGCGTCAGCCCTGAAATGCTTCCGAAGGAGCAGAGTCAGAGATCCTTCGAACCACAGAGCAGGTGCAGCCCAGAACAAGGACTGCTCTTGGCCTGAGAACACCCACTGCCCAGCGCTTCTTTGGGGTACGCACGTGTAGAGGAAGGGGGTTGAATTCTGCTGCGTGATAACTTCTCCGGGCCACGTAGTGTGAGCGCAAGTAGAGTGGCCCTACACCTCCTCCCAGTTTCCTGTGTAAGTTGTAGAAGGCCAACTCCCTGCTTGAATCCCTGGGTGGGGTACGTACCGTCCAGAGAAAGATGGATGCTTGGGACCCTGGGCTGGGAGCTGGGTTAATGTTCTGTGCATCCACTTGGCAGCTGTTCTCTCTAAGCGGGTCCCAAAGGCTTTTTGGAGGAGTTTCCTGAGAGGGTCGGAAACAGGAAAGTAGCCAACAGGCCCACGGGGATGCCAGTTCTCTCTAGCAACAAGGCTACCAGCCTCAGACACTAGCGTTCTCTTTGGTACATGAAAGAACACTGTGCTTGGAAACTTCTTCCATCCAGTTTGCGAGTCGCGCTTCCACTGGGTCCTAGGATTCCAAGTGTTGCCATGCCGTCACAATGTCCAATTCTGAGGCCTAGGACGGCAGAGTGTCTGGCAGCTCTCAAAGAGACCTTAGCAATGCAGGCTTTTTGGCTCCTTCCGCCCAGAAACCAGCTCCTCCAGATCCTCTGTCGTTAGGTATTTCATGTCCGAATATCTCAGGGGGCCCTCATTCCTCCTCCACGAAGTAAGGCCCAAACGGCATTGCCCTAAAGGGAAGAAGCCTTCTGAGTCCGGCAGAGAGGAAGTCTCCGCCACTCTGCATTCCCACTCGGCTGAGCCCTGGGTATCGGACCGAGAGAGGGAGAAAGAGAGCCGTAACCCCGAGCTTTTCCACGATGCGGTATAGGCCTCACCCTTCAAGCCCACGTCAGTTTCATAGCGAAAACACCAGGCCTCGGTGTGCTTTCCTGTGGCAAGGAAACTTGGCTTTCATTCTTCAGGTGGCACATTGGCTCAGGACTGCCCTACCCCAAGGACTCAGGCTGTGCAGCCCGACTGGTTGAGATCAGCACTTCTGGCCCTCTCCCGGATGAACCAACTAGGAAAGGAGCCTCTCCTAAGCTGGGAAACGTGGTGGCTTTTCCTAGTCTACCGAGGAACAGCGCTCTGAGGGAGAGGAGCTGCTGACGTGTGGTAGCAAAGTCTCCTCTGCTGAAGAGAAACATTTCATTGTAAGCGGGTTCCATCAGCCTTGCCACCTTTTCTCAGCTGGCTATCATGGAGGGCAGTCTGTTGGCAGATTCCCCTGAGGCCCTGCTTCCCAGGCTGTGATCCACACACGCCGCCTGCTTCAGCCCAAAGGGACAGCTTATGGTAAGGTCAAAACCCTGTGCTGGCAAGTTCCTGCCCAACCCTCGCACAGGGACAAGCATATTGGCCATTGGTCAAAGGCTTTCCCCACAAGCTTAACACGTTTGGTCCCATCTAGCCTCCGAAGGCCGAGTTGACCTAGCTAGGAATCAAAGTTCAGGAAAGGTACTCAGGGTGCTGGTGACTGCAGGTTCTTTCACCAGGCAGCCCAAATCGAGTCCACCTCCTTGCATTTTCCATGGGCAGAGCAAATGGTGTCAACTTACACGCCTCCGGCCAGGGAGGGGCGACCTACACTTTCTTCAGGGGATACAAGCCCATGCCTTCCGTGTGAAAGGCCTCTATGCCTCTTTGCTTCGGCAGCCCAGGGATAGCGTCAGCCCTGAAATGCTTCCGAAGGAGCAGAGTCAGAGATCCTTCGAACCACAGAGCAGGTGCAGCCCAGAACAAGGACTGCTCTTGGCCTGAGAACACCCACTGCCCAGCGCTTCTTTGGGGTACGCACGTGTAGAGGAAGGGGGTTGAATTCTGCTGCGTGATAACTTCTCCGGGCCACGTAGTGTGAGCGCAAGTAGAGTGGCCCTACACCTCCTCCCAGTTTCCTGTGTAAGTTGTAGAAGGCCAACTCCCTGCTTGAATCCCTGGGTGGGGTACGTACCGTCCAGAGAAAGATGGATGCTTGGGACCCTGGGCTGGGAGCTAGGTTAATGTTCTGTGCATCCACTTGGCAGCTGTTCTCTCTAAGCGGGTCCCAAAGGCTTTTTGGAGGAGTTTCCTGAGAGGGTCGGAAACAGGAAAGTAGCCAACAGGCCCACGGGGATGCCAGTTCTCTCTAGCAACAAGGCTACCAGCCTCAGACACTAGCGTTCTCTTTGGTACATGAAAGAACACTGTGCTTGGAAACTTCTTCCATCCAGTTTGCGAGTCGCGCTTCCACTGGGTCCTAGGATTCCAAGTGTTGCCATGCCGTCACAATGTCCAATTCTGAGGCCTAGGACGGCAGAGTGTCTGGCAGCTCTCAAAGAGACCTTAGCAATGCAGGCTTTTTGGCTCCTTCCGCCCAGAAACCAGCTCCTCCAGATCCTCTGTCGTTAGGTATTTCATGTCCGAATATCTCAGGGGGCCCTCATTCCTCCTCCACGAAGTAAGGCACAAACGGCATTGCCCTAAAGGGAAGAAGCCTTCTGAGTCCGGCAGAGAGGAAGTCTCCGCCACTCTGCATTCCCACTCGGCTGAGCCCTGGGTATCGGACCGAGAGAGGGAGAAAGAGAGCCGTAACCCCGAGCTTTTCCACGATGCGGTATAGGCCTCACCCTTCAAGCCCACGTCAGTTTCATAGAGAAAACACCAGGCCTCGGTGTGCTTTCCTGTGGCAAGGAAACTTGGCTTTCATTCTTCAGGTGGCACATTGGCTCAGGACTGCCCTACCCCAAGGACTCAGGCTGTGCAGCCCGACTGGTTGAGATCAGCACTTCTGGCCCTCTCCCGGATGAACCAACTAGGAAAGGAGCCTCTCCTAAGCTGGGAAACGTGGTGGCTTTTCCTAGTCTACCGAGGAACAGCGCTCTGAGGGAGAGGAGCTGCTGACGTGTGGTAGCAAAGTCTCCTCTGCTGAAGAGAAACATTTCATTGTAAGCGGGTTCCATCAGCCTTGCCACCTTTTCTCAGCTGGCTATCATGGAGGGCAGTCTGTTGGCAGACTCCCCTGAGGTCCTGCTTCCCAGGCTGTGATCCACACACGCCGCCTGCTTCAGCCCAAAGGGACAGCTTATGGTAAGGTCAAAACCCTGTGCTGGCAAGTTCCTGCCCAACCCTCGCACAGGGACAAGCATATTGGCCATTGGTCAAAGGCTTTCCCCACAAGCTTAACACGTTTGGTCCCATCTAGCCTCCGAAGGCCGAGTTGACCTAGCTAGGAATCAAAGTTCAGGAAAGGTACTCAGGGTGCTGGTGACTGCAGGTTCTTTCACCAGGCAGCCCAAATCGAGTCCACCTCCTTGCATTTTCCATGGGCAGAGCAAATGGTGTCAACTTACACGCCTCCGGCCAGGGAGGGGCGACCTACACTTTCTTCAGGGGATACAAGCCCATGCCTTCCGTGTGAAAGGCCTCTATGCCTCTTTGCTTCGGCAGCCCAGGGATAGCGTCAGCCCTGAAATGCTTCCGAAGGAGCAGAGTCAGAGATCCTTCGAACCACAGAGCAGGTGCAGCCCAGAACAAGGACTGCTCTTGGCCTGAGAACACCCACTGCCCAGCGCTTCTTTGGGGTACGCACGTGTAGAGGAAGGGGGTTGAATTCTGCTGCGTGATAACTTCTCCGGGCCACGTAGTGTGAGCGCAAGTAGAGTGGCCCTACACCTCCTCCCAGTTTCCTGTGTAAGTTGTAGAAGGCCAACTCCCTGCTTGAATCCCTGGGTGGGGTACGTACCGTCCAGAGAAAGATGGATGCTTGGGACCCTGGGCTGGGAGCTAGGTTAATGTTCTGTGCATCCACTTGGCAGCTGTTCTCTCTAAGCGGGTCCCAAAGGCTTTTTGGAGGAGTTTCCTGAGAGGGTCGGAAACAGGAAAGTAGCCAACAGGCCCACGGGGATGCCAGTTCTCTCTAGCAACAAGGCTACCAGCCTCAGACACTAGCGTTCTCTTTGGTACATGAAAGAACACTGTGCTTGGAAACTTCTTCCATCCAGTTTGCGAGTCGCGCTTCCACTGGGTCCTAGGATTCCAAGTGTTGCCATGCCGTCACAATGTCCAATTCTGAGGCCTAGGACGGCAGAGTGTCTGGCAGCTCTCAAAGAGACCTTAGCAATGCAGGCTTTTTGGCTCCTTCCGCCCAGAAACCAGCTCCTCCAGATCCTCTGTCGTTAGGTATTTCATGTCCGAATATCTCAGGGGGCCCTCATTCCTCCTCCACGAAGTAAGGCACAAACGGCATTGCCCTAAAGGGAAGAAGCCTTCTGAGTCCGGCAGAGAGGAAGTCTCCGCCACTCTGCATTCCCACTCGGCTGAGCCCTGGGTATCGGACCGAGAGAGGGAGAAAGAGAGCCGTAACCCCGAGCTTTTCCACGATGCGGTATAGGCCTCACCCTTCAAGCCCACGTCAATTTCATAGCGAAAACACCAGGCCTCGGTGTGCTTTCCTGTGGCAAGGAAACTTGGCTTTCATTCTTCAGGTGGCACATTGGCTCAGGACTGCCCTACCCCAAGGACTCAGGCTGTGCAGCCCGACTGGTTGAGATCAGCACTTCTGGCCCTCTCCCGGATGAACCAACTAGGAAAGGAGCCTCTCCTAAGCTGGGAAACGTGGTGGCTTTTCCTAGTCTACCGAGGAACAGCGCTCTGAGGGAGAGGAGCTGCTGACGTGTGGTAGCAAAGTCTCCTCTGCTGAAGAGAAACATTTCGTTGTAAGCGGGTTCCATCAGCCTTGCCACCTTTTCTCAGCTGGCTATCATGGAGGGCAGTCTGTTGGCAGATTCCCCTGAGGCCCTGCTTCCCAGGCTGTGATCCACACACGCCGCCTGCTTCAGCCCAAAGGGACAGCTTATGGTAAGGTCAAAACCCTGTGCTGGCAAGTTCCTGCCCAACCCTCGCACAGGGACAAGCATATTGGCCATTGGTCAAAGGCTTTCCCCACAAGCTTAACACGTTTGGTCCCATCTAGCCTCCGAAGGCCGAGTTGACCTAGCTAGGAATCAAAGTTCAGGAAAGGTACTCAGGGTGCTGGTGACTGCAGGTTCTTTCACCAGGCAGCCCAAATCGAGTCCACCTCCTTGCATTTTCCATGGGCAGAGCAAATGGTGTCAACTTACACGCCTCCGGCCAGGGAGGGGCGACCTACACTTTCTTCAGGGGATACAAGCCCATGCCTTCCGTGTGAAAGGCCTCTATGCCTCTTTGCTTCGGCAGCCCAGGGATAGCGTCAGCCCTGAAATGCTTCCGAAGGAGCAGAGTCAGAGATCCTTCGAACCACAGAGCAGGTGCAGCCCAGAACAAGGACTGCTCTTGGCCTGAGAACACCCACTGCCCAGCGCTTCTTTGGGGTACGCACGTGTAGAGGAAGGGGGTTGAATTCTGCTGCGTGATAACTTCTCCGGGCCACGTAGTGTGAGCGCAAGTAGAGTGGCCCTACACCTCCTCCCAGTTTCCTGTGTAAGTTGTAGAAGGCCAACTCCCTGCTTGAATCCCTGGGTGGGGTACGTACCGTCCAGAGAAAGATGGATGCTTGGGACCCTGGGCTGGGAGCTAGGTTAATGTTCTGTGCATCCACTTGGCAGCTGTTCTCTCTAAGCGGGTCCCAAAGGCTTTTTGGAGGAGTTTCCTGAGAGGGTCGGAAACAGGAAAGTAGCCAACAGGCCCACGGGGATGCCAGTTCTCTCTAGCAACAAGGCTACCAGCCTCAGACACTAGCGTTCTCTTTGGTACATGAAAGAACACTGTGCTTGGAAACTTCTTCCATCCAGTTTGCGAGTCGCGCTTCCACTGGGTCCTAGGATTCCAAGTGTTGCCATGCCGTCACAATGTCCAATTCTGAGGCCTAGGACGGCAGAGTGTCTGGCAGCTCTCAAAGAGACCTTAGCAATGCAGGCTTTTTGGCTCCTTCCGCCCAGAAACCAGCTCCTCCAGATCCTCTGTCGTTAGGTATTTCATGTCCGAATATCTCAGGGGGCCCTCATTCCTCCTCCACGAAGTAAGGCACAAACGGCATTGCCCTAAAGGGAAGAAGCCTTCTGAGTCCGGCAGAGAGGAAGTCTCCGCCACTCTGCATTCCCACTCGGCTGAGCCCTGGGTATCGGACCGAGAGAGGGAGAAAGAGAGCCGTAACCCCGAGCTTTTCCACGATGCGGTATAGGCCTCACCCTTCAAGCCCACGTCAATTTCATAGCGAAAACACCAGGCCTCGGTGTGCTTTCCTGTGGCAAGGAAACTTGGCTTTCATTCTTCAGGTGGCACATTGGCTCAGGACTGCCCTACCCCAAGGACTCAGGCTGTGCAGCCCGACTGGTTGAGATCAGCACTTCTGGCCCTCTCCCGGATGAACCAACTAGGAAAGGAGCCTCTCCTAAGCTGGGAAACGTGGTGGCTTTTCCTAGTCTACAGAGGAACAGCACTCTGAGGGAGAGGAGCTGCTGACGTGTGGTAGCAAAGTCTCCTCTGCTGAAGAGAAACATTTCGTTGTAAGCGGGTTCCATCAGCCTTGCCACCTTTTCTCAGCTGGCTATCATGGAGGGCAGTCTGTTGGCAGATTCCCCTGAGGCCCTGCTTCCCAGGCTGTGATCCACACACGCCGCCTGCTTCAGCCCAAAGGGACAGCTTATGGTAAGGTCAAAACCCTGTGCTGGCAAGTTCCTGCCCAACCCTCGCACAGGGACAAGCATATTGGCCATTGGTCAAAGGCTTTCCCCACAAGCTTAACACGTTTGGTCCCATCTAGCCTCCGAAGGCCGAGTTGACCTAGCTAGGAATCAAAGTTCAGGAAAGGTACTCAGGGTGCTGGTGACTGCAGGTTCTTTCACCAGGCAGCCCAAATCGAGTCCACCTCCTTGCATTTTCCATGGGCAGAGCAAATGGTGTCAACTTACACGCCTCCGGCCAGGGAGGGGCGACCTACACTTTCTTCAGGGGATACAAGCCCATGCCTTCCGTGTGAAAGGCCTCTATGCCTCTTTGCTTCGGCAGCCCAGGGATAGCGTCAGCCCTGAAATGCTTCCGAAGGAGCAGAGTCAGAGATCCTTCGAACCACAGAGCAGGTGCAGCCCAGAACAAGGACTGCTCTTGGCCTGAGAACACCCACTGCCCAGCGCTTCTTTGGGGTACGCACGTGTAGAGGAAGGGGGTTGAATTCTGCTGCGTGATAACTTCTCCGGGCCACGTAGTGTGAGCGCAAGTAGAGTGGCCCTACACCTCCTCCCAGTTTCCCGTGTAAGTTGTAGAAGGCCAACTCCCTGCTTGAATCCCTGGGTGGGGTACGTACCGTCCAGAGAAAGATGGATGCTTGGGACCCTGGGCTGGGAGCTAGGTTAATGTTCTGTGCATCCACTTGGCAGCTGTTCTCTCTAAGCGGGTCCCAAAGGCTTTTTGGAGGAGTTTCCTGAGAGGGTCGGAAACAGGAAAGTAGCCAACAGGCCCACGGGGATGCCAGTTCTCTCTAGCAACAAGGCTACCAGCCTCAGACACTAGCGTTCTCTTTGGTACATGAAAGAACACTGTGCTTGGAAACTTCTTCCATCCAGTTTGCGAGTCGCGCTTCCACTGGGTCCTAGGATTCCAAGTGTTGCCATGCCGTCACAATGTCCAATTCTGAGGCCTAGGACGGCAGAGTGTCTGGCAGCTCTCAAAGAGACCTTAGCAATGCAGGCTTTTTGGCTCCTTCCGCCCAGAAACCAGCTCCTCCAGATCCTCTGTCGTTAGGTATTTCATGTCCGAATATCTCAGGGGGCCCTCATTCCTCCTCCACGAAGTAAGGCCCAAACGGCATTGCCCTAAAGGGAAGAAGCCTTCTGAGTCCGGCAGAGAGGAAGTCTCCGCCACTCTGCATTCCCACTCGGCTGAGCCCTGGGTATCGGACCGAGAGAGGGAGAAAGAGAGCCGTAACCCCGAGCTTTTCCACGATGCGGTATAGGCCTCACCCTTCAAGCCCACGTCAGTTTCATAGAGAAAACACCAGGCCTCGGTGTGCTTTCCTGTGGCAAGGAAACTTGGCTTTCATTCTTCAGGTGGCACATTGGCTCAGGACTGCCCTACCCCAAGGACTCAGGCTGTGCAGCCCGACTGGTTGAGATCAGCACTTCTGGCCCTCTCCCGGATGAACCAACTAGGAAAGGAGCCTCTCCTAAGCTGGGAAACGTGGTGGCTTTTCCTAGTCTACCGAGGAACAGCGCTCTGAGGGAGAGGAGCTGCTGACGTGTGGTAGCAAAGTCTCCTCTGCTGAAGAGAAACATTTCATTGTAAGCGGGTTCCATCAGCCTTGCCACCTTTTCTCAGCTGGCTATCATGGAGGGCAGTCTGTTGGCAGACTCCCCTGAGGTCCTGCTTCCCAGGCTGTGATCCACACACGCCGCCTGCTTCAGCCCAAAGGGACAGCTTATGGTAAGGTCAAAACCCTGTGCTGGCAAGTTCCTGCCCAACCCTCGCACAGGGACAAGCATATTGGCCATTGGTCAAAGGCTTTCCCCACAAGCTTAACACGTTTGGTCCCATCTAGCCTCCGAAGGCCGAGTTGACCTAGCTAGGAATCAAAGTTCAGGAAAGGTACTCAGGGTGCTGGTGACTGCAGGTTCTTTCACCAGGCAGCCCAAATCGAGTCCACCTCCTTGCATTTTCCATGGGCAGAGCAAATGGTGTCAACTTACACGCCTCCGGCCAGGGAGGGGCGACCTACACTTTCTTCAGGGGATACAAGCCCATGCCTTCCGTGTGAAAGGCCTCTATGCCTCTTTGCTTCGGCAGCCCAGGGATAGCGTCAGCCCTGAAATGCTTCCGAAGGAGCAGAGTCAGAGATCCTTCGAACCACAGAGCAGGTGCAGCCCAGAACAAGGACTGCTCTTGGCCTGAGAACACCCACTGCCCAGCGCTTCTTTGGGGTACGCACGTGTAGAGGAAGGGGGTTGAATTCTGCTGCGTGATAACTTCTCCGGGCCACGTAGTGTGAGCGCAAGTAGAGTGGCCCTACACCTCCTCCCAGTTTCCCGTGTAAGTTGTAGAAGGCCAACTCCCTGCTTGAATCCCTGGGTGGGGTACGTACCGTCCAGAGAAAGATGGATGCTTGGGACCCTGGGCTGGGAGCTAGGTTAATGTTCTGTGCATCCACTTGGCAGCTGTTCTCTCTAAGCGGGTCCCAAAGGCTTTTTGGAGGAGTTTCCTGAGAGGGTCGGAAACAGGAAAGTAGCCAACAGGCCCACGGGGATGCCAGTTCTCTCTAGCAACAAGGCTACCAGCCTCAGACACTAGCGTTCTCTTTGGTACATGAAAGAACACTGTGCTTGGAAACTTCTTCCATCCAGTTTGCGAGTCGCGCTTCCACTGGGTCCTAGGATTCCAAGTGTTGCCATGCCGTCACAATGTCCAATTCTGAGGCCTAGGACGGCAGAGTGTCTGGCAGCTCTCAAAGAGACCTTAGCAATGCAGGCTTTTTGGCTCCTTCCGCCCAGAAACCAGCTCCTCCAGATCCTCTGTCGTTAGGTATTTCATGTCCGAATATCTCAGGGGGCCCTCATTCCTCCTCCACGAAGTAAGGCACAAACGGCATTGCCCTAAAGGGAAGAAGCCTTCTGAGTCCGGCAGAGAGGAAGTCTCCGCCACTCTGCATTCCCACTCGGCTGAGCCCTGGGTATCGGACCGAGAGAGGGAGAAAGAGAGCCGTAACCCCGAGCTTTTCCACGATGCGGTATAGGCCTCACCCTTCAAGCCCACGTCAGTTTCATAGAGAAAACACCAGGCCTCGGTGTGCTTTCCTGTGGCAAGGAAACTTGGCTTTCATTCTTCAGGTGGCACATTGGCTCAGGACTGCCCTACCCCAAGGACTCAGGCTGTGCAGCCCGACTGGTTGAGATCAGCACTTCTGGCCCTCTCCCGGATGAACCAACTAGGAAAGGAGCCTCTCCTAAGCTGGGAAACGTGGTGGCTTTTCCTAGTCTACCGAGGAACAGCGCTCTGAGGGAGAGGAGCTGCTGACGTGTGGTAGCAAAGTCTCCTCTGCTGAAGAGAAACATTTCATTGTAAGCGGGTTCCATCAGCCTTGCCACCTTTTCTCAGCTGGCTATCATGGAGGGCAGTCTGTTGGCAGACTCCCCTGAGGTCCTGCTTCCCAGGCTGTGATCCACACACGCCGCCTGCTTCAGCCCAAAGGGACAGCTTATGGTAAGGTCAAAACCCTGTGCTGGCAAGTTCCTGCCCAACCCTCGCACAGGGACAAGCATATTGGCCATTGGTCAAAGGCTTTCCCCACAAGCTTAACACGTTTGGTCCCATCTAGCCTCCGAAGGCCGAGTTGACCTAGCTAGGAATCAAAGTTCAGGAAAGGTACTCAGGGTGCTGGTGACTGCAGGTTCTTTCACCAGGCAGCCCAAATCGAGTCCACCTCCTTGCATTTTCCATGGGCAGAGCAAATGGTGTCAACTTACACGCCTCCGGCCAGGGAGGGGCGACCTACACTTTCTTCAGGGGATACAAGCCCATGCCTTCCGTGTGAAAGGCCTCTATGCCTCTTTGCTTCGGCAGCCCAGGGATAGCGTCAGCCCTGAAATGCTTCCGAAGGAGCAGAGTCAGAGATCCTTCGAACCACAGAGCAGGTGCAGCCCAGAACAAGGACTGCTCTTGGCCTGAGAACACCCACTGCCCAGCGCTTCTTTGGGGTACGCACGTGTAGAGGAAGGGGGTTGAATTCTGCTGCGTGATAACTTCTCCGGGCCACGTAGTGTGAGCGCAAGTAGAGTGGCCCTACACCTCCTCCCAGTTTCCTGTGTAAGTTGTAGAAGGCCAACTCCCTGCTTGAATCCCTGGGTGGGGTACGTACCGTCCAGAGAAAGATGGATGCTTGGGACCCTGGGCTGGGAGCTAGGTTAATGTTCTGTGCATCCACTTGGCAGCTGTTCTCTCTAAGCGGGTCCCAAAGGCTTTTTGGAGGAGTTTCCTGAGAGGGTCGGAAACAGGAAAGTAGCCAACAGGCCCACGGGGATGCCAGTTCTCTCTAGCAACAAGGCTACCAGCCTCAGACACTAGCGTTCTCTTTGGTACATGAAAGAACACTGTGCTTGGAAACTTCTTCCATCCAGTTTGCGAGTCGCGCTTCCACTGGGTCCTAGGATTCCAAGTGTTGCCATGCCGTCACAATGTCCAATTCTGAGGCCTAGGACGGCAGAGTGTCTGGCAGCTCTCAAAGAGACCTTAGCAATGCAGGCTTTTTGGCTCCTTCCGCCCAGAAACCAGCTCCTCCAGATCCTCTGTCGTTAGGTATTTCATGTCCGAATATCTCAGGGGGCCCTCATTCCTCCTCCACGAAGTAAGGCACAAACGGCATTGCCCTAAAGGGAAGAAGCCTTCTGAGTCCGGCAGAGAGGAAGTCTCCGCCACTCTGCATTCCCACTCGGCTGAGCCCTGGGTATCGGACCGAGAGAGGGAGAAAGAGAGCCGTAACCCCGAGCTTTTCCACGATGCGGTATAGGCCTCACCCTTCAAGCCCACGTCAATTTCATAGCGAAAACACCAGGCCTCGGTGTGCTTTCCTGTGGCAAGGAAACTTGGCTTTCATTCTTCAGGTGGCACATTGGCTCAGGACTGCCCTACCCCAAGGACTCAGGCTGTGCAGCCCGACTGGTTGAGATCAGCACTTCTGGCCCTCTCCCGGATGAACCAACTAGGAAAGGAGCCTCTCCTAAGCTGGGAAACGTGGTGGCTTTTCCTAGTCTACCGAGGAACAGCGCTCTGAGGGAGAGGAGCTGCTGACGTGTGGTAGCAAAGTCTCCTCTGCTGAAGAGAAACATTTCATTGTAAGCGGGTTCCATCAGCCTTGCCACCTTTTCTCAGCTGGCTATCATGGAGGGCAGTCTGTTGGCAGATTCCCCTGAGGCCCTGCTTCCCAGGCTGTGATCCACACACGCCGCCTGCTTCAGCCCAAAGGGACAGCTTATGGTAAGGTCAAAACCCTGTGCTGGCAAGTTCCTGCCCAACCCTCGCACAGGGACAAGCATATTGGCCATTGGTCAAAGGCTTTCCCCACAAGCTTAACACGTTTGGTCCCATCTAGCCTCCGAAGGCCGAGTTGACCTAGCTAGGAATCAAAGTTCAGGAAAGGTACTCAGGGTGCTGGTGACTGCAGGTTCTTTCACCAGGCAGCCCAAATCGAGTCCACCTCCTTGCATTTTCCATGGGCAGAGCAAATGGTGTCAACTTACACGCCTCCGGCCAGGGAGGGGCGACCTACACTTTCTTCAGGGGATACAAGCCCATGCCTTCCGTGTGAAAGGCCTCTATGCCTCTTTGCTTCGGCAGCCCAGGGATAGCGTCAGCCCTGAAATGCTTCCGAAGGAGCAGAGTCAGAGATCCTTCGAACCACAGAGCAGGTGCAGCCCAGAACAAGGACTGCTCTTGGCCTGAGAACACCCACTGCCCAGCGCTTCTTTGGGGTACGCACGTGTAGAGGAAGGGGGTTGAATTCTGCTGCGTGATAACTTCTCCGGGCCACGTAGTGTGAGCGCAAGTAGAGTGGCCCTACACCTCCTCCCAGTTTCCTGTGTAAGTTGTAGAAGGCCAACTCCCTGCTTGAATCCCTGGGTGGGGTACGTACCGTCCAGAGAAAGATGGATGCTTGGGACCCTGGGCTGGGAGCTAGGTTAATGTTCTGTGCATCCACTTGGCAGCTGTTCTCTCTAAGCGGGTCCCAAAGGCTTTTTGGAGGAGTTTCCTGAGAGGGTCGGAAACAGGAAAGTAGCCAACAGGCCCACGGGGATGCCAGTTCTCTCTAGCAACAAGGCTACCAGCCTCAGACACTAGCGTTCTCTTTGGTACATGAAAGAACACTGTGCTTGGAAACTTCTTCCATCCAGTTTGCGAGTCGCGCTTCCACTGGGTCCTAGGATTCCAAGTGTTGCCATGCCGTCACAATGTCCAATTCTGAGGCCTAGGACGGCAGAGTGTCTGGCAGCTCTCAAAGAGACCTTAGCAATGCAGGCTTTTTGGCTCCTTCCGCCCAGAAACCAGCTCCTCCAGATCCTCTGTCGTTAGGTATTTCATGTCCGAATATCTCAGGGGGCCCTCATTCCTCCTCCACGAAGTAAGGCACAAACGGCATTGCCCTAAAGGGAAGAAGCCTTCTGAGTCCGGCAGAGAGGAAGTCTCCGCCACTCTGCATTCCCACTCGGCTGAGCCCTGGGTATCGGACCGAGAGAGGGAGAAAGAGAGCCGTAACCCCGAGCTTTTCCACGATGCGGTATAGGCCTCACCCTTCAAGCCCACGTCAATTTCATAGCGAAAACACCAGGCCTCGGTGTGCTTTCCTGTGGCAAGGAAACTTGGCTTTCATTCTTCAGGTGGCACATTGGCTCAGGACTGCCCTACCCCAAGGACTCAGGCTGTGCAGCCCGACTGGTTGAGATCAGCACTTCTGGCCCTCTCCCGGATGAACCAACTAGGAAAGGAGCCTCTCCTAAGCTGGGAAACGTGGTGGCTTTTCCTAGTCTACCGAGGAACAGCGCTCTGAGGGAGAGGAGCTGCTGACGTGTGGTAGCAAAGTCTCCTCTGCTGAAGAGAAACATTTCGTTGTAAGCGGGTTCCATCAGCCTTGCCACCTTTTCTCAGCTGGCTATCATGGAGGGCAGTCTGTTGGCAGATTCCCCTGAGGCCCTGCTTCCCAGGCTGTGATCCACACACGCCGCCTGCTTCAGCCCAAAGGGACAGCTTATGGTAAGGTCAAAACCCTGTGCTGGCAAGTTCCTGCCCAACCCTCGCACAGGGACAAGCATATTGGCCATTGGTCAAAGGTTTCCCCACAAGCTTAACACGTTTGGTCCCATCTAGCCTCCGAAGGCCGAGTTGACCTAGCTAGGAATCAAAGTTCAGGAAAGGTACTCAGGGTGCTGGTGACTGCAGGTTCTTTCACCAGGCAGCCCAAATCGAGTCCACCTCCTTGCATTTTCCATGGGCAGAGCAAATGGTGTCAACTTACACGCCTCCGGCCAGGGAGGGGCGACCTACACTTTCTTCAGGGGATACAAGCCCATGCCTTCCGTGTGAAAGGCCTCTATGCCTCTTTGCTTCGGCAGCCCAGGGATAGCGTCAGCCCTGAAATGCTTCCGAAGGAGCAGAGTCAGAGATCCTTCGAACCACAGAGCAGGTGCAGCCCAGAACAAGGACTGCTCTTGGCCTGAGAACACCCACTGCCCAGCGCTTCTTTGGGGTACGCACGTGTAGAGGAAGGGGGTTGAATTCTGCTGCGTGATAACTTCTCCGGGCCACGTAGTGTGAGCGCAAGTAGAGTGGCCCTACACCTCCTCCCAGTTTCCTGTGTAAGTTGTAGAAGGCCAACTCCCTGCTTGAATCCCTGGGTGGGGTACGTACCGTCCAGAGAAAGATGGATGCTTGGGACCCTGGGCTGGGAGCTAGGTTAATGTTCTGTGCATCCACTTGGCAGCTGTTCTCTCTAAGCGGGTCCCAAAGGCTTTTTGGAGGAGTTTCCTGAGAGGGTCGGAAACAGGAAAGTAGCCAACAGGCCCACGGGGATGCCAGTTCTCTCTAGCAACAAGGCTACCAGCCTCAGACACTAGCGTTCTCTTTGGTACATGAAAGAACACTGTGCTTGGAAACTTCTTCCATCCAGTTTGCGAGTCGCGCTTCCACTGGGTCCTAGGATTCCAAGTGTTGCCATGCCGTCACAATGTCCAATTCTGAGGCCTAGGACGGCAGAGTGTCTGGCAGCTCTCAAAGAGACCTTAGCAATGCAGGCTTTTTGGCTCCTTCCGCCCAGAAACCAGCTCCTCCAGATCCTCTGTCGTTAGGTATTTCATGTCCGAATATCTCAGGGGGCCCTCATTCCTCCTCCACGAAGTAAGGCACAAACGGCATTGCCCTAAAGGGAAGAAGCCTTCTGAGTCCGGCAGAGAGGAAGTCTCCGCCACTCTGCATTCCCACTCGGCTGAGCCCTGGGTATCGGACCGAGAGAGGGAGAAAGAGAGCCGTAACCCCGAGCTTTTCCACAATGCGGTATAGGCCTCACCCTTCAAGCCCACGTCAATTTCATAGCGAAAACACCAGGCCTCGGTGTGCTTTCCTGTGGCAAGGAAACTTGGCTTTCATTCTTCAGGTGGCACATTGGCTCAGGACTGCCCTACCCCAAGGACTCAGGCTGTGCAGCCCGACTGGTTGAGATCAGCACTTCTGGCCCTCTCCCGGATGAACCAACTAGGAAAGGAGCCTCTCCTAAGCTGGGAAACGTGGTGGCTTTTCCTAGTCTACAGAGGAACAGCACTCTGAGGGAGAGGAGCTGCTGACGTGTGGTAGCAAAGTCTCCTCTGCTGAAGAGAAACATTTCGTTGTAAGCGGGTTCCATCAGCCTTGCCACCTTTTCTCAGCTGGCTATCATGGAGGGCAGTCTGTTGGCAGATTCCCCTGAGGCCCTGCTTCCCAGGCTGTGATCCACACACGCCGCCTGCTTCAGCCCAAAGGGACAGCTTATGGTAAGGTCAAAACCCTGTGCTGGCAAGTTCCTGCCCAACCCTCGCACAGGGACAAGCATATTGGCCATTGGTCAAAGGCTTTCCCCACAAGCTTAACACGTTTGGTCCCATCTAGCCTCCGAAGGCCGAGTTGACCTAGCTAGGAATCAAAGTTCAGGAAAGGTACTCAGGGTGCTGGTGACTGCAGGTTCTTTCACCAGGCAGCCCAAATCGAGTCCACCTCCTTGCATTTTCCATGGGCAGAGCAAATGGTGTCAACTTACACGCCTCCGGCCAGGGAGGGGCGACCTACACTTTCTTCAGGGGATACAAGCCCATGCCTTCCGTGTGAAAGGCCTCTATGCCTCTTTGCTTCGGCAGCCCAGGGATAGCGTCAGCCCTGAAATGCTTCCGAAGGAGCAGAGTCAGAGATCCTTCGAACCACAGAGCAGGTGCAGCCCAGAACAAGGACTGCTCTTGGCCTGAGAACACCCACTGCCCAGCGCTTCTTTGGGGTACGCACGTGTAGAGGAAGGGGGTTGAATTCTGCTGCGTGATAACTTCTCCGGGCCACGTAGTGTGAGCGCAAGTAGAGTGGCCCTACACCTCCTCCCAGTTTCCCGTGTAAGTTGTAGAAGGCCAACTCCCTGCTTGAATCCCTGGGTGGGGTACGTACCGTCCAGAGAAAGATGGATGCTTGGGACCCTGGGCTGGGAGCTAGGTTAATGTTCTGTGCATCCACTTGGCAGCTGTTCTCTCTAAGCGGGTCCCAAAGGCTTTTTGGAGGAGTTTCCTGAGAGGGTCGGAAACAGGAAAGTAGCCAACAGGCCCACGGGGATGCCAGTTCTCTCTAGCAACAAGGCTACCAGCCTCAGACACTAGCGTTCTCTTTGGTACATGAAAGAACACTGTGCTTGGAAACTTCTTCCATCCAGTTTGCGAGTCGCGCTTCCACTGGGTCCTAGGATTCCAAGTGTTGCCATGCCGTCACAATGTCCAATTCTGAGGCCTAGGACGGCAGAGTGTCTGGCAGCTCTCAAAGAGACCTTAGCAATGCAGGCTTTTTGGCTCCTTCCGCCCAGAAACCAGCTCCTCCAGATCCTCTGTCGTTAGGTATTTCATGTCCGAATATCTCAGGGGGCCCTCATTCCTCCTCCACGAAGTAAGGCCCAAACGGCATTGCCCTAAAGGGAAGAAGCCTTCTGAGTCCGGCAGAGAGGAAGTCTCCGCCACTCTGCATTCCCACTCGGCTGAGCCCTGGGTATCGGACCGAGAGAGGGAGAAAGAGAGCCGTAACCCCGAGCTTTTCCACGATGCGGTATAGGCCTCACCCTTCAAGCCCACGTCAATTTCATAGCGAAAACACCAGGCCTCGGTGTGCTTTCCTGTGGCAAGGAAACTTGGCTTTCATTCTTCAGGTGGCACATTGGCTCAGGACTGCCCTACCCCAAGGACTCAGGCTGTGCAGCCCGACTGGTTGAGATCAGCACTTCTGGCCCTCTCCCGGATGAACCAACTAGGAAAGGAGCCTCTCCTAAGCTGGGAAACGTGGTGGCTTTTCCTAGTCTACCGAGGAACAGCGCTCTGAGGGAGAGGAGCTGCTGACGTGTGGTAGCAAAGTCTCCTCTGCTGAAGAGAAACATTTCGTTGTAAGCGGGTTCCATCAGCCTTGCCACCTTTTCTCAGCTGGCTATCATGGAGGGCAGTCTGTTGGCAGATTCCCCTGAGGCCCTGCTTCCCAGGCTGTGATCCACACACGCCGCCTGCTTCAGCCCAAAGGGACAGCTTATGGTAAGGTCAAAACCCTGTGCTGGCAAGTTCCTGCCCAACCCTCGCACAGGGACAAGCATATTGGCCATTGGTCAAAGGCTTTCCCCACAAGCTTAACACGTTTGGTCCCATCTAGCCTCCGAAGGCCGAGTTGACCTAGCTAGGAATCAAAGTTCAGGAAAGGTACTCAGGGTGCTGGTGACTGCAGGTTCTTTCACCAGGCAGCCCAAATCGAGTCCACCTCCTTGCATTTTCCATGGGCAGAGCAAATGGTGTCAACTTACACGCCTCCGGCCAGGGAGGGGCGACCTACACTTTCTTCAGGGGATACAAGCCCATGCCTTCCGTGTGAAAGGCCTCTATGCCTCTTTGCTTCGGCAGCCCAGGGATAGCGTCAGCCCTGAAATGCTTCCGAAGGAGCAGAGTCAGAGATCCTTCGAACCACAGAGCAGGTGCAGCCCAGAACAAGGACTGCTCTTGGCCTGAGAACACCCACTGCCCAGCGCTTCTTTGGGGTACGCACGTGTAGAGGAAGGGGGTTGAATTCTGCTGCGTGATAACTTCTCCGGGCCACGTAGTGTGAGCGCAAGTAGAGTGGCCCTACACCTCCTCCCAGTTTCCTGTGTAAGTTGTAGAAGGCCAACTCCCTGCTTGAATCCCTGGGTGGGGTACGTACCGTCCAGAGAAAGATGGATGCTTGGGACCCTGGGCTGGGAGCTAGGTTAATGTTCTGTGCATCCACTTGGCAGCTGTTCTCTCTAAGCGGGTCCCAAAGGCTTTTTGGAGGAGTTTCCTGAGAGGGTCGGAAACAGGAAAGTAGCCAACAGGCCCACGGGGATGCCAGTTCTCTCTAGCAACAAGGCTACCAGCCTCAGACACTAGCGTTCTCTTTGGTACATGAAAGAACACTGTGCTTGGAAACTTCTTCCATCCAGTTTGCGAGTCGCGCTTCCACTGGGTCCTAGGATTCCAAGTGTTGCCATGCCGTCACAATGTCCAATTCTGAGGCCTAGGACGGCAGAGTGTCTGGCAGCTCTCAAAGAGACCTTAGCAATGCAGGCTTTTTGGCTCCTTCCGCCCAGAAACCAGCTCCTCCAGATCCTCTGTCGTTAGGTATTTCATGTCCGAATATCTCAGGGGGCCCTCATTCCTCCTCCACGAAGTAAGGCACAAACGGCATTGCCCTAAAGGGAAGAAGCCTTCTGAGTCCGGCAGAGAGGAAGTCTCCGCCACTCTGCATTCCCACTCGGCTGAGCCCTGGGTATCGGACCGAGAGAGGGAGAAAGAGAGCCGTAACCCCGAGCTTTTCCACAATGCGGTATAGGCCTCACCCTTCAAGCCCACGTCAATTTCATAGAGAAAACACCAGGCCTCGGTGTGCTTTCCTGTGGCAAGGAAACTTGGCTTTCATTCTTCAGGTGGCACATTGGCTCAGGACTGCCCTACCCCAAGGACTCAGGCTGTGCAGCCCGACTGGTTGAGATCAGCACTTCTGGCCCTCTCCCGGATGAACCAACTAGGAAAGGAGCCTCTCCTAAGCTGGGAAACGTGGTGGCTTTTCCTAGTCTACAGAGGAACAGCACTCTGAGGGAGAGGAGCTGCTGACGTGTGGTAGCAAAGTCTCCTCTGCTGAAGAGAAACATTTCGTTGTAAGCGGGTTCCATCAGCCTTGCCACCTTTTCTCAGCTGGCTATCATGGAGGGCAGTCTGTTGGCAGATTCCCCTGAGGCCCTGCTTCCCAGGCTGTGATCCACACACGCCGCCTGCTTCAGCCCAAAGGGACAGCTTATGGTAAGGTCAAAACCCTGTGCTGGCAAGTTCCTGCCCAACCCTCGCACAGGGACAAGCATATTGGCCATTGGTCAAAGGCTTTCCCCACAAGCTTAACACGTTTGGTCCCATCTAGCCTCCGAAGGCCGAGTTGACCTAGCTAGGAATCAAAGTTCAGGAAAGGTACTCAGGGTGCTGGTGACTGCAGGTTCTTTCACCAGGCAGCCCAAATCGAGTCCACCTCCTTGCATTTTCCATGGGCAGAGCAAATGGTGTCAACTTACACGCCTCCGGCCAGGGAGGGGCGACCTACACTTTCTTCAGGGGATACAAGCCCATGCCTTCCGTGTGAAAGGCCTCTATGCCTCTTTGCTTCGGCAGCCCAGGGATAGCGTCAGCCCTGAAATGCTTCCGAAGGAGCAGAGTCAGAGATCCTTCGAACCACAGAGCAGGTGCAGCCCAGAACAAGGACTGCTCTTGGCCTGAGAACACCCACTGCCCAGCGCTTCTTTGGGGTACGCACGTGTAGAGGAAGGGGGTTGAATTCTGCTGCGTGATAACTTCTCCGGGCCACGTAGTGTGAGCGCAAGTAGAGTGGCCCTACACCTCCTCCCAGTTTCCCGTGTAAGTTGTAGAAGGCCAACTCCCTGCTTGAATCCCTGGGTGGGGTACGTACCGTCCAGAGAAAGATGGATGCTTGGGACCCTGGGCTGGGAGCTAGGTTAATGTTCTGTGCATCCACTTGGCAGCTGTTCTCTCTAAGCGGGTCCCAAAGGCTTTTTGGAGGAGTTTCCTGAGAGGGTCGGAAACAGGAAAGTAGCCAACAGGCCCACGGGGATGCCAGTTCTCTCTAGCAACAAGGCTACCAGCCTCAGACACTAGCGTTCTCTTTGGTACATGAAAGAACACTGTGCTTGGAAACTTCTTCCATCCAGTTTGCGAGTCGCGCTTCCACTGGGTCCTAGGATTCCAAGTGTTGCCATGCCGTCACAATGTCCAATTCTGAGGCCTAGGACGGCAGAGTGTCTGGCAGCTCTCAAAGAGACCTTAGCAATGCAGGCTTTTTGGCTCCTTCCGCCCAGAAACCAGCTCCTCCAGATCCTCTGTCGTTAGGTATTTCATGTCCGAATATCTCAGGGGGCCCTCATTCCTCCTCCACGAAGTAAGGCCCAAACGGCATTGCCCTAAAGGGAAGAAGCCTTCTGAGTCCGGCAGAGAGGAAGTCTCCGCCACTCTGCATTCCCACTCGGCTGAGCCCTGGGTATCGGACCGAGAGAGGGAGAAAGAGAGCCGTAACCCCGAGCTTTTCCACAATGCGGTATAGGCCTCACCCTTCAAGCCCACGTCAATTTCATAGAGAAAACACCAGGCCTCGGTGTGCTTTCCTGTGGCAAGGAAACTTGGCTTTCATTCTTCAGGTGGCACATTGGCTCAGGACTGCCCTACCCCAAGGACTCAGGCTGTGCAGCCCGACTGGTTGAGATCAGCACTTCTGGCCCTCTCCCGGATGAACCAACTAGGAAAGGAGCCTCTCCTAAGCTGGGAAACGTGGTGGCTTTTCCTAGTCTACAGAGGAACAGCGCTCTGAGGGAGAGGAGCTGCTGACGTGTGGTAGCAAAGTCTCCTCTGCTGAAGAGAAACATTTCATTGTAAGCGGGTTCCATCAGCCTTGCCACCTTTTCTCAGCTGGCTATCATGGAGGGCAGTCTGTTGGCAGATTCCCCTGAGGCCCTGCTTCCCAGGCTGTGATCCACACACGCCGCCTGCTTCAGCCCAAAGGGACAGCTTATGGTAAGGTCAAAACCCTGTGCTGGCAAGTTCCTGCCCAACCCTCGCACAGGGACAAGCATATTGGCCATTGGTCAAAGGCTTTCCCCACAAGCTTAACACGTTTGGTCCCATCTAGCCTCCGAAGGCCGAGTTGACCTAGCTAGGAATCAAAGTTCAGGAAAGGTACTCAGGGTGCTGGTGACTGCAGGTTCTTTCACCAGGCAGCCCAAATCGAGTCCACCTCCTTGCATTTTCCATGGGCAGAGCAAATGGTGTCAACTTACACGCCTCCGGCCAGGGAGGGGCGACCTACACTTTCTTCAGGGGATACAAGCCCATGCCTTCCGTGTGAAAGGCCTCTATGCCTCTTTGCTTCGGCAGCCCAGGGATAGCGTCAGCCCTGAAATGCTTCCGAAGGAGCAGAGTCAGAGATCCTTCGAACCACAGAGCAGGTGCAGCCCAGAACAAGGACTGCTCTTGGCCTGAGAACACCCACTGCCCAGCGCTTCTTTGGGGTACGCACGTGTAGAGGAAGGGGGTTGAATTCTGCTGCGTGATAACTTCTCCGGGCCACGTAGTGTGAGCGCAAGTAGAGTGGCCCTACACCTCCTCCCAGTTTCCTGTGTAAGTTGTAGAAGGCCAACTCCCTGCTTGAATCCCTGGGTGGGGTACGTACCGTCCAGAGAAAGATGGATGCTTGGGACCCTGGGCTGGGAGCTAGGTTAATGTTCTGTGCATCCACTTGGCAGCTGTTCTCTCTAAGCGGGTCCCAAAGGCTTTTTGGAGGAGTTTCCTGAGAGGGTCGGAAACAGGAAAGTAGCCAACAGGCCCACGGGGATGCCAGTTCTCTCTAGCAACAAGGCTACCAGCCTCAGACACTAGCGTTCTCTTTGGTACATGAAAGAACACTGTGCTTGGAAACTTCTTCCATCCAGTTTGCGAGTCGCGCTTCCACTGGGTCCTAGGATTCCAAGTGTTGCCATGCCGTCACAATGTCCAATTCTGAGGCCTAGGACGGCAGAGTGTCTGGCAGCTCTCAAAGAGACCTTAGCAATGCAGGCTTTTTGGCTCCTTCCGCCCAGAAACCAGCTCCTCCAGATCCTCTGTCGTTAGGTATTTCATGTCCGAATATCTCAGGGGGCCCTCATTCCTCCTCCACGAAGTAAGGCACAAACGGCATTGCCCTAAAGGGAAGAAGCCTTCTGAGTCCGGCAGAGAGGAAGTCTCCGCCACTCTGCATTCCCACTCGGCTGAGCCCTGGGTATCGGACCGAGAGAGGGAGAAAGAGAGCCGTAACCCCGAGCTTTTCCACGATGCGGTATAGGCCTCACCCTTCAAGCCCACGTCAATTTCATAGCGAAAACACCAGGCCTCGGTGTGCTTTCCTGTGGCAAGGAAACTTGGCTTTCATTCTTCAGGTGGCACATTGGCTCAGGACTGCCCTACCCCAAGGACTCAGGCTGTGCAGCCCGACTGGTTGAGATCAGCACTTCTGGCCCTCTCCCGGATGAACCAACTAGGAAAGGAGCCTCTCCTAAGCTGGGAAACGTGGTGGCTTTTCCTAGTCTACCGAGGAACAGCGCTCTGAGGGAGAGGAGCTGCTGACGTGTGGTAGCAAAGTCTCCTCTGCTGAAGAGAAACATTTCATTGTAAGCGGGTTCCATCAGCCTTGCCACCTTTTCTCAGCTGGCTATCATGGAGGGCAGTCTGTTGGCAGATTCCCCTGAGGCCCTGCTTCCCAGGCTGTGATCCACACACGCCGCCTGCTTCAGCCCAAAGGGACAGCTTATGGTAAGGTCAAAACCCTGTGCTGGCAAGTTCCTGCCCAACCCTCGCACAGGGACAAGCATATTGGCCATTGGTCAAAGGCTTTCCCCACAAGCTTAACACGTTTGGTCCCATCTAGCCTCCGAAGGCCGAGTTGACCTAGCTAGGAATCAAAGTTCAGGAAAGGTACTCAGGGTGCTGGTGACTGCAGGTTCTTTCACCAGGCAGCCCAAATCGAGTCCACCTCCTTGCATTTTCCATGGGCAGAGCAAATGGTGTCAACTTACACGCCTCCGGCCAGGGAGGGGCGACCTACACTTTCTTCAGGGGATACAAGCCCATGCCTTCCGTGTGAAAGGCCTCTATGCCTCTTTGCTTCGGCAGCCCAGGGATAGCGTCAGCCCTGAAATGCTTCCGAAGGAGCAGAGTCAGAGATCCTTCGAACCACAGAGCAGGTGCAGCCCAGAACAAGGACTGCTCTTGGCCTGAGAACACCCACTGCCCAGCGCTTCTTTGGGGTACGCACGTGTAGAGGAAGGGGGTTGAATTCTGCTGCGTGATAACTTCTCCGGGCCACGTAGTGTGAGCGCAAGTAGAGTGGCCCTACACCTCCTCCCAGTTTCCTGTGTAAGTTGTAGAAGGCCAACTCCCTGCTTGAATCCCTGGGTGGGGTACGTACCGTCCAGAGAAAGATGGATGCTTGGGACCCTGGGCTGGGAGCTAGGTTAATGTTCTGTGCATCCACTTGGCAGCTGTTCTCTCTAAGCGGGTCCCAAAGGCTTTTTGGAGGAGTTTCCTGAGAGGGTCGGAAACAGGAAAGTAGCCAACAGGCCCACGGGGATGCCAGTTCTCTCTAGCAACAAGGCTACCAGCCTCAGACACTAGCGTTCTCTTTGGTACATGAAAGAACACTGTGCTTGGAAACTTCTTCCATCCAGTTTGCGAGTCGCGCTTCCACTGGGTCCTAGGATTCCAAGTGTTGCCATGCCGTCACAATGTCCAATTCTGAGGCCTAGGACGGCAGAGTGTCTGGCAGCTCTCAAAGAGACCTTAGCAATGCAGGCTTTTTGGCTCCTTCCGCCCAGAAACCAGCTCCTCCAGGTCCTCTGTCGTTAGGTATTTCATGTCCGAATATCTCAGGGGGCCCTCATTCCTCCTCCACGAAGTAAGGCACAAACGGCATTGCCCTAAAGGGAAGAAGCCTTCTGAGTCCGGCAGAGAGGAAGTCTCTGCCACTCTGCATTCCCACTCGGCTGAGCCCTGGGTATCGGACCGAGAGAGGGAGAAAGAGAGCCGTAACCCCGAGCTTTTCCACAATGCGGTATAGGCCTCACCCTTCAAGCCCACGTCAATTTCATAGCGAAAACACCAGGCCTCGGTGTGCTTTCCTGTGGCAAGGAAACTTGGCTTTCATTCCTTAGGTGGCACATGGCTCAGGACTGCCCTACCCCAAGGACTCAGGCTGTGCAGCCCGACTGGTTGAGATCAGCCCTTCTGGCCCTCTCCCGGATGAACCAACTAGGAAAGGAGCCTCTCCTAAGCTGGGAAACGTGGTGGCTTTTCCTAGTCTACAGAGGAACAGCACTCTGAGGGAGAGGAGCTGCTGACGTGTGGTAGCAAAGTCTCCTCTGCTGAAGAGAAACATTTCATTGTAAGCGGGTTCCATCAGCCTTGCCACCTTTTCTCAGCTGGCTATCATGGAGGGCAGTCTGTTGGCAGATTCCCCTGAGGCCCTGCTTCCCAGGCTGTGATCCACACACGCCGCCTGCTTCAGCCCAAAGGGACAGCTTATGGTAAGGTCAAAACCCTGTGCTGGCAAGTTCCTGCCCAACCCTCGCACAGGGACAAGCATATTGGCCATTGGTCAAAGGCTTTCCCCACAAGCTTAACACGTTTGGTCCCATCTAGCCTCCGAAGGCCGAGTTGACCTAGCTAGGAATCAAAGTTCAGGAAAGGTACTCAGGGTGCTGGTGACTGCAGGTTCTTTCACCAGGCAGCCCAAATCGAGTCCACCTCCTTGCATTTTCCATGGGCAGAGCAAATGGTGTCAACTTACACGCCTCCGGCCAGGGAGGGGCGACCTACACTTTCTTCAGGGGATACAAGCCCATGCCTTCCGTGTGAAAGGCCTCTATGCCTCTTTGCTTCGGCAGCCCAGGGATAGCGTCAGCCCTGAAATGCTTCCGAAGGAGCAGAGTCAGAGATCCTTCGAACCACAGAGCAGGTGCAGCCCAGAACAAGGACTGCTCTTGGCCTGAGAACACCCACTGCCCAGCGCTTCTTTGGGGTACGCACGTGTAGAGGAAGGGGGTTGAATTCTGCTGCGTGATAACTTCTCCGGGCCACGTAGTGTGAGCGCAAGTAGAGTGGCCCTACACCTCCTCCCAGTTTCCTGTGTAAGTTGTAGAAGGCCAACTCCCTGCTTGAATCCCTGGGTGGGGTACGTACCGTCCAGAGAAAGATGGATGCTTGGGACCCTGGGCTGGGAGCTAGGTTAATGTTCTGTGCATCCACTTGGCAGCTGTTCTCTCTAAGCGGGTCCCAAAGGCTTTTTGGAGGAGTTTCCTGAGAGGGTCGGAAACAGGAAAGTAGCCAACAGGCCCACGGGGATGCCAGTTCTCTCTAGCAACAAGGCTACCAGCCTCAGACACTAGCGTTCTCTTTGGTACATGAAAGAACACTGTGCTTGGAAACTTCTTCCATCCAGTTTGCGAGTCGCGCTTCCACTGGGTCCTAGGATTCCAAGTGTTGCCATGCCGTCACAATGTCCAATTCTGAGGCCTAGGACGGCAGAGTGTCTGGCAGCTCTCAAAGAGACCTTAGCAATGCAGGCTTTTTGGCTCCTTCCGCCCAGAAACCAGCTCCTCCAGATCCTCTGTCGTTAGGTATTTCATGTCCGAATATCTCAGGGGGCCCTCATTCCTCCTCCACGAAGTAAGGCACAAACGGCATTGCCCTAAAGGGAAGAAGCCTTCTGAGTCCGGCAGAGAGGAAGTCTCCGCCACTCTGCATTCCCACTCGGCTGAGCCCTGGGTATCGGACCGAGAGAGGGAGAAAGAGAGCCGTAACCCCGAGCTTTTCCACGATGCGGTATAGGCCTCACCCTTCAAGCCCACGTCAATTTCATAGCGAAAACACCAGGCCTCGGTGTGCTTTCCTGTGGCAAGGAAACTTGGCTTTCATTCTTCAGGTGGCACATTGGCTCAGGACTGCCCTACCCCAAGGACTCAGGCTGTGCAGCCCGACTGGTTGAGATCAGCACTTCTGGCCCTCTCCCGGATGAACCAACTAGGAAAGGAGCCTCTCCTAAGCTGGGAAACGTGGTGGCTTTTCCTAGTCTACCGAGGAACAGCGCTCTGAGGGAGAGGAGCTGCTGACGTGTGGTAGCAAAGTCTCCTCTGCTGAAGAGAAACATTTCGTTGTAAGCGGGTTCCATCAGCCTTGCCACCTTTTCTCAGCTGGCTATCATGGAGGGCAGTCTGTTGGCAGATTCCCCTGAGGCCCTGCTTCCCAGGCTGTGATCCACACACGCCGCCTGCTTCAGCCCAAAGGGACAGCTTATGGTAAGGTCAAAACCCTGTGCTGGCAAGTTCCTGCCCAACCCTCGCACAGGGACAAGCATATTGGCCATTGGTCAAAGGCTTTCCCCACAAGCTTAACACGTTTGGTCCCATCTAGCCTCCGAAGGCCGAGTTGACCTAGCTAGGAATCAAAGTTCAGGAAAGGTACTCAGGGTGCTGGTGACTGCAGGTTCTTTCACCAGGCAGCCCAAATCGAGTCCACCTCCTTGCATTTTCCATGGGCAGAGCAAATGGTGTCAACTTACACGCCTCCGGCCAGGGAGGGGCGACCTACACTTTCTTCAGGGGATACAAGCCCATGCCTTCCGTGTGAAAGGCCTCTATGCCTCTTTGCTTCGGCAGCCCAGGGATAGCGTCAGCCCTGAAATGCTTCCGAAGGAGCAGAGTCAGAGATCCTTCGAACCACAGAGCAGGTGCAGCCCAGAACAAGGACTGCTCTTGGCCTGAGAACACCCACTGCCCAGCGCTTCTTTGGGGTACGCACGTGTAGAGGAAGGGGGTTGAATTCTGCTGCGTGATAACTTCTCCGGGCCACGTAGTGTGAGCGCAAGTAGAGTGGCCCTACACCTCCTCCCAGTTTCCTGTGTAAGTTGTAGAAGGCCAACTCCCTGCTTGAATCCCTGGGTGGGGTACGTACCGTCCAGAGAAAGATGGATGCTTGGGACCCTGGGCTGGGAGCTAGGTTAATGTTCTGTGCATCCACTTGGCAGCTGTTCTCTCTAAGCGGGTCCCAAAGGCTTTTTGGAGGAGTTTCCTGAGAGGGTCGGAAACAGGAAAGTAGCCAACAGGCCCACGGGGATGCCAGTTCTCTCTAGCAACAAGGCTACCAGCCTCAGACACTAGCGTTCTCTTTGGTACATGAAAGAACACTGTGCTTGGAAACTTCTTCCATCCAGTTTGCGAGTCGCGCTTCCACTGGGTCCTAGGATTCCAAGTGTTGCCATGCCGTCACAATGTCCAATTCTGAGGCCTAGGACGGCAGAGTGTCTGGCAGCTCTCAAAGAGACCTTAGCAATGCAGGCTTTTTGGCTCCTTCCGCCCAGAAACCAGCTCCTCCAGATCCTCTGTCGTTAGGTATTTCATGTCCGAATATCTCAGGGGGCCCTCATTCCTCCTCCACGAAGTAAGGCACAAACGGCATTGCCCTAAAGGGAAGAAGCCTTCTGAGTCCGGCAGAGAGGAAGTCTCCGCCACTCTGCATTCCCACTCGGCTGAGCCCTGGGTATCGGACCGAGAGAGGGAGAAAGAGAGCCGTAACCCCGAGCTTTTCCACGATGCGGTATAGGCCTCACCCTTCAAGCCCACGTCAATTTCATAGCGAAAACACCAGGCCTCGGTGTGCTTTCCTGTGGCAAGGAAACTTGGCTTTCATTCTTCAGGTGGCACATTGGCTCAGGACTGCCCTACCCCAAGGACTCAGGCTGTGCAGCCCGACTGGTTGAGATCAGCACTTCTGGCCCTCTCCCGGATGAACCAACTAGGAAAGGAGCCTCTCCTAAGCTGGGAAACGTGGTGGCTTTTCCTAGTCTACCGAGGAACAGCGCTCTGAGGGAGAGGAGCTGCTGACGTGTGGTAGCAAAGTCTCCTCTGCTGAAGAGAAACATTTCATCGTAAGCGGGTTCCATCAGCCTTGCCACCTTTTCTCAGCTGGCTATCATGGAGGGCAGTCTGTTGGCAGATTCCCCTGAGGCCCTGCTTCCCAGGCTGTGATCCACACACGCCGCCTGCTTCAGCCCAAAGGGACAGCTTATGGTAAGGTCAAAACCCTGTGCTGGCAAGTTCCTGCCCAACCCTCGCACAGGGACAAGCATATTGGCCATTGGTCAAAGGCTTTCCCCACAAGCTTAACACGTTTGGTCCCATCTAGCCTCCGAAGGCCGAGTTGACCTAGCTAGGAATCAAAGTTCAGGAAAGGTACTCAGGGTGCTGGTGACTGCAGGTTCTTTCACCAGGCAGCCCAAATCGAGTCCACCTCCTTGCATTTTCCATGGGCAGAGCAAATGGTGTCAACTTACACGCCTCCGGCCAGGGAGGGGCGACCTACACTTTCTTCAGGGGATACAAGCCCATGCCTTCCGTGTGAAAGGCCTCTATGCCTCTTTGCTTCGGCAGCCCAGGGATAGCGTCAGCCCTGAAATGCTTCCGAAGGAGCAGAGTCAGAGATCCTTCGAACCACAGAGCAGGTGCAGCCCAGAACAAGGACTGCTCTTGGCCTGAGAACACCCACTGCCCAGCGCTTCTTTGGGGTACGCACGTGTAGAGGAAGGGGGTTGAATTCTGCTGCGTGATAACTTCTCCGGGCCACGTAGTGTGAGCGCAAGTAGAGTGGCCCTACACCTCCTCCCAGTTTCCTGTGTAAGTTGTAGAAGGCCAACTCCCTGCTTGAATCCCTGGGTGGGGTACGTACCGTCCAGAGAAAGATGGATGCTTGGGACCCTGGGCTGGGAGCTAGGTTAATGTTCTGTGCATCCACTTGGCAGCTGTTCTCTCTAAGCGGGTCCCAAAGGCTTTTTGGAGGAGTTTCCTGAGAGGGTCGGAAACAGGAAAGTAGCCAACAGGCCCACGGGGATGCCAGTTCTCTCTAGCAACAAGGCTACCAGCCTCAGACACTAGCGTTCTCTTTGGTACATGAAAGAACACTGTGCTTGGAAACTTCTTCCATCCAGTTTGCGAGTCGCGCTTCCACTGGGTCCTAGGATTCCAAGTGTTGCCATGCCGTCACAATGTCCAATTCTGAGGCCTAGGACGGCAGAGTGTCTGGCAGCTCTCAAAGAGACCTTAGCAATGCAGGCTTTTTGGCTCCTTCCGCCCAGAAACCAGCTCCTCCAGATCCTCTGTCGTTAGGTATTTCATGTCCGAATATCTCAGGGGGCCCTCATTCCTCCTCCACGAAGTAAGGCACAAACGGCATTGCCCTAAAGGGAAGAAGCCTTCTGAGTCCGGCAGAGAGGAAGTCTCCGCCACTCTGCATTCCCACTCGGCTGAGCCCTGGGTATCGGACCGAGAGAGGGAGAAAGAGAGCCGTAACCCCGAGCTTTTCCACGATGCGGTATAGGCCTCACCCTTCAAGCCCACGTCAATTTCATAGCGAAAACACCAGGCCTCGGTGTGCTTTCCTGTGGCAAGGAAACTTGGCTTTCATTCTTCAGGTGGCACATTGGCTCAGGACTGCCCTACCCCAAGGACTCAGGCTGTGCAGCCCGACTGGTTGAGATCAGCACTTCTGGCCCTCTCCCGGATGAACCAACTAGGAAAGGAGCCTCTCCTAAGCTGGGAAACGTGGTGGCTTTTCCTAGTCTACCGAGGAACAGCGCTCTGAGGGAGAGGAGCTGCTGACGTGTGGTAGCAAAGTCTCCTCTGCTGAAGAGAAACATTTCGTTGTAAGCGGGTTCCATCAGCCTTGCCACCTTTTCTCAGCTGGCTATCATGGAGGGCAGTCTGTTGGCAGATTCCCCTGAGGCCCTGCTTCCCAGGCTGTGATCCACACACGCCGCCTGCTTCAGCCCAAAGGGACAGCTTATGGTAAGGTCAAAACCCTGTGCTGGCAAGTTCCTGCCCAACCCTCGCACAGGGACAAGCATATTGGCCATTGGTCAAAGGCTTTCCCCACAAGCTTAACACGTTTGGTCCCATCTAGCCTCCGAAGGCCGAGTTGACCTAGCTAGGAATCAAAGTTCAGGAAAGGTACTCAGGGTGCTGGTGACTGCAGGTTCTTTCACCAGGCAGCCCAAATCGAGTCCACCTCCTTGCATTTTCCATGGGCAGAGCAAATGGTGTCAACTTACACGCCTCCGGCCAGGGAGGGGCGACCTACACTTTCTTCAGGGGATACAAGCCCATGCCTTCCGTGTGAAAGGCCTCTATGCCTCTTTGCTTCGGCAGCCCAGGGATAGCGTCAGCCCTGAAATGCTTCCGAAGGAGCAGAGTCAGAGATCCTTCGAACCACAGAGCAGGTGCAGCCCAGAACAAGGACTGCTCTTGGCCTGAGAACACCCACTGCCCAGCGCTTCTTTGGGGTACGCACGTGTAGAGGAAGGGGGTTGAATTCTGCTGCGTGATAACTTCTCCGGGCCACGTAGTGTGAGCGCAAGTAGAGTGGCCCTACACCTCCTCCCAGTTTCCTGTGTAAGTTGTAGAAGGCCAACTCCCTGCTTGAATCCCTGGGTGGGGTACGTACCGTCCAGAGAAAGATGGATGCTTGGGACCCTGGGCTGGGAGCTAGGTTAATGTTCTGTGCATCCACTTGGCAGCTGTTCTCTCTAAGCGGGTCCCAAAGGCTTTTTGGAGGAGTTTCCTGAGAGGGTCGGAAACAGGAAAGTAGCCAACAGGCCCACGGGGATGCCAGTTCTCTCTAGCAACAAGGCTACCAGCCTCAGACACTAGCGTTCTCTTTGGTACATGAAAGAACACTGTGCTTGGAAACTTCTTCCATCCAGTTTGCGAGTCGCGCTTCCACTGGGTCCTAGGATTCCAAGTGTTGCCATGCCGTCACAATGTCCAATTCTGAGGCCTAGGACGGCAGAGTGTCTGGCAGCTCTCAAAGAGACCTTAGCAATGCAGGCTTTTTGGCTCCTTCCGCCCAGAAACCAGCTCCTCCAGATCCTCTGTCGTTAGGTATTTCATGTCCGAATATCTCAGGGGGCCCTCATTCCTCCTCCACGAAGTAAGGCACAAACGGCATTGCCCTAAAGGGAAGAAGCCTTCTGAGTCCGGCAGAGAGGAAGTCTCCGCCACTCTGCATTCCCACTCGGCTGAGCCCTGGGTATCGGACCGAGAGAGGGAGAAAGAGAGCCGTAACCCCGAGCTTTTCCACGATGCGGTATAGGCCTCACCCTTCAAGCCCACGTCAATTTCATAGCGAAAACACCAGGCCTCGGTGTGCTTTCCTGTGGCAAGGAAACTTGGCTTTCATTCTTCAGGTGGCACATTGGCTCAGGACTGCCCTACCCCAAGGACTCAGGCTGTGCAGCCCGACTGGTTGAGATCAGCACTTCTGGCCCTCTCCCGGATGAACCAACTAGGAAAGGAGCCTCTCCTAAGCTGGGAAACGTGGTGGCTTTTCCTAGTCTACCGAGGAACAGCGCTCTGAGGGAGAGGAGCTGCTGACGTGTGGTAGCAAAGTCTCCTCTGCTGAAGAGAAACATTTCATCGTAAGCGGGTTCCATCAGCCTTGCCACCTTTTCTCAGCTGGCTATCATGGAGGGCAGTCTGTTGGCAGATTCCCCTGAGGCCCTGCTTCCCAGGCTGTGATCCACACACGCCGCCTGCTTCAGCCCAAAGGGACAGCTTATGGTAAGGTCAAAACCCTGTGCTGGCAAGTTCCTGCCCAACCCTCGCACAGGGACAAGCATATTGGCCATTGGTCAAAGGCTTTCCCCACAAGCTTAACACGTTTGGTCCCATCTAGCCTCCGAAGGCCGAGTTGACCTAGCTAGGAATCAAAGTTCAGGAAAGGTACTCAGGGTGCTGGTGACTGCAGGTTCTTTCACCAGGCAGCCCAAATCGAGTCCACCTCCTTGCATTTTCCATGGGCAGAGCAAATGGTGTCAACTTACACGCCTCCGGCCAGGGAGGGGCGACCTACACTTTCTTCAGGGGATACAAGCCCATGCCTTCCGTGTGAAAGGCCTCTATGCCTCTTTGCTTCGGCAGCCCAGGGATAGCGTCAGCCCTGAAATGCTTCCGAAGGAGCAGAGTCAGAGATCCTTCGAACCACAGAGCAGGTGCAGCCCAGAACAAGGACTGCTCTTGGCCTGAGAACACCCACTGCCCAGCGCTTCTTTGGGGTACGCACGTGTAGAGGAAGGGGGTTGAATTCTGCTGCGTGATAACTTCTCCGGGCCACGTAGTGTGAGCGCAAGTAGAGTGGCCCTACACCTCCTCCCAGTTTCCTGTGTAAGTTGTAGAAGGCCAACTCCCTGCTTGAATCCCTGGGTGGGGTACGTACCGTCCAGAGAAAGATGGATGCTTGGGACCCTGGGCTGGGAGCTAGGTTAATGTTCTGTGCATCCACTTGGCAGCTGTTCTCTCTAAGCGGGTCCCAAAGGCTTTTTGGAGGAGTTTCCTGAGAGGGTCGGAAACAGGAAAGTAGCCAACAGGCCCACGGGGATGCCAGTTCTCTCTAGCAACAAGGCTACCAGCCTCAGACACTAGCGTTCTCTTTGGTACATGAAAGAACACTGTGCTTGGAAACTTCTTCCATCCAGTTTGCGAGTCGCGCTTCCACTGGGTCCTAGGATTCCAAGTGTTGCCATGCCGTCACAATGTCCAATTCTGAGGCCTAGGACGGCAGAGTGTCTGGCAGCTCTCAAAGAGACCTTAGCAATGCAGGCTTTTTGGCTCCTTCCGCCCAGAAACCAGCTCCTCCAGATCCTCTGTCGTTAGGTATTTCATGTCCGAATATCTCAGGGGGCCCTCATTCCTCCTCCACGAAGTAAGGCACAAACGGCATTGCCCTAAAGGGAAGAAGCCTTCTGAGTCCGGCAGAGAGGAAGTCTCCGCCACTCTGCATTCCCACTCGGCTGAGCCCTGGGTATCGGACCGAGAGAGGGAGAAAGAGAGCCGTAACCCCGAGCTTTTCCACAATGCGGTATAGGCCTCACCCTTCAAGCCCACGTCAATTTCATAGCGAAAACACCAGGCCTCGGTGTGCTTTCCTGTGGCAAGGAAACTTGGCTTTCATTCTTCAGGTGGCACATTGGCTCAGGACTGCCCTACCCCAAGGACTCAGGCTGTGCAGCCCGACTGGTTGAGATCAGCACTTCTGGCCCTCTCCCGGATGAACCAACTAGGAAAGGAGCCTCTCCTAAGCTGGGAAACGTGGTGGCTTTTCCTAGTCTACCGAGGAACAGCGCTCTGAGGGAGAGGAGCTGCTGACGTGTGGTAGCAAAGTCTCCTCTGCTGAAGAGAAACATTTCATTGTAAGCGGGTTCCATCAGCCTTGCCACCTTTTCTCAGCTGGCTATCATGGAGGGCAGTCTGTTGGCAGATTCCCCTGAGGCCCTGCTTCCCAGGCTGTGATCCACACACGCCGCCTGCTTCAGCCCAAAGGGACAGCTTATGGTAAGGTCAAAACCCTGTGCTGGCAAGTTCCTGCCCAACCCTCGCACAGGGACAAGCATATTGGCCATTGGTCAAAGGCTTTCCCCACAAGCTTAACACGTTTGGTCCCATCTAGCCTCCGAAGGCCGAGTTGACCTAGCTAGGAATCAAAGTTCAGGAAAGGTACTCAGGGTGCTGGTGACTGCAGGTTCTTTCACCAGGCAGCCCAAATCGAGTCCACCTCCTTGCATTTTCCATGGGCAGAGCAAATGGTGTCAACTTACACGCCTCCGGCCAGGGAGGGGCGACCTACACTTTCTTCAGGGGATACAAGCCCATGCCTTCCGTGTGAAAGGCCTCTATGCCTCTTTGCTTCGGCAGCCCAGGGATAGCGTCAGCCCTGAAATGCTTCCGAAGGAGCAGAGTCAGAGATCCTTCGAACCACAGAGCAGGTGCAGCCCAGAACAAGGACTGCTCTTGGCCTGAGAACACCCACTGCCCAGCGCTTCTTTGGGGTACGCACGTGTAGAGGAAGGGGGTTGAATTCTGCTGCGTGATAACTTCTCCGGGCCACGTAGTGTGAGCGCAAGTAGAGTGGCCCTACACCTCCTCCCAGTTTCCTGTGTAAGTTGTAGAAGGCCAACTCCCTGCTTGAATCCCTGGGTGGGGTACGTACCGTCCAGAGAAAGATGGATGCTTGGGACCCTGGGCTGGGAGCTAGGTTAATGTTCTGTGCATCCACTTGGCAGCTGTTCTCTCTAAGCGGGTCCCAAAGGCTTTTTGGAGGAGTTTCCTGAGAGGGTCGGAAACAGGAAAGTAGCCAACAGGCCCACGGGGATGCCAGTTCTCTCTAGCAACAAGGCTACCAGCCTCAGACACTAGCGTTCTCTTTGGTACATGAAAGAACACTGTGCTTGGAAACTTCTTCCATCCAGTTTGCGAGTCGCGCTTCCACTGGGTCCTAGGATTCCAAGTGTTGCCATGCCGTCACAATGTCCAATTCTGAGGCCTAGGACGGCAGAGTGTCTGGCAGCTCTCAAAGAGACCTTAGCAATGCAGGCTTTTTGGCTCCTTCCGCCCAGAAACCAGCTCCTCCAGATCCTCTGTCGTTAGGTATTTCATGTCCGAATATCTCAGGGGGCCCTCATTCCTCCTCCACGAAGTAAGGCACAAACGGCATTGCCCTAAAGGGAAGAAGCCTTCTGAGTCCGGCAGAGAGGAAGTCTCCGCCACTCTGCATTCCCACTCGGCTGAGCCCTGGGTATCGGACCGAGAGAGGGAGAAAGAGAGCCGTAACCCCGAGCTTTTCCACAATGCGGTATAGGCCTCACCCTTCAAGCCCACGTCAATTTCATAGCGAAAACACCAGGCCTCGGTGTGCTTTCCTGTGGCAAGGAAACTTGGCTTTCATTCTTCAGGTGGCACATTGGCTCAGGACTGCCCTACCCCAAGGACTCAGGCTGTGCAGCCCGACTGGTTGAGATCAGCACTTCTGGCCCTCTCCCGGATGAACCAACTAGGAAAGGAGCCTCTCCTAAGCTGGGAAACGTGGTGGCTTTTCCTAGTCTACCGAGGAACAGCGCTCTGAGGGAGAGGAGCTGCTGACGTGTGGTAGCAAAGTCTCCTCTGCTGAAGAGAAACATTTCATTGTAAGCGGGTTCCATCAGCCTTGCCACCTTTTCTCAGCTGGCTATCATGGAGGGCAGTCTGTTGGCAGATTCCCCTGAGGCCCTGCTTCCCAGGCTGTGATCCACACACGCCGCCTGCTTCAGCCCAAAGGGACAGCTTATGGTAAGGTCAAAACCCTGTGCTGGCAAGTTCCTGCCCAACCCTCGCACAGGGACAAGCATATTGGCCATTGGTCAAAGGCTTTCCCCACAAGCTTAACACGTTTGGTCCCATCTAGCCTCCGAAGGCCGAGTTGACCTAGCTAGGAATCAAAGTTCAGGAAAGGTACTCAGGGTGCTGGTGACTGCAGGTTCTTTCACCAGGCAGCCCAAATCGAGTCCACCTCCTTGCATTTTCCATGGGCAGAGCAAATGGTGTCAACTTACACGCCTCCGGCCAGGGAGGGGCGACCTACACTTTCTTCAGGGGATACAAGCCCATGCCTTCCGTGTGAAAGGCCTCTATGCCTCTTTGCTTCGGCAGCCCAGGGATAGCGTCAGCCCTGAAATGCTTCCGAAGGAGCAGAGTCAGAGATCCTTCGAACCACAGAGCAGGTGCAGCCCAGAACAAGGACTGCTCTTGGCCTGAGAACACCCACTGCCCAGCGCTTCTTTGGGGTACGCACGTGTAGAGGAAGGGGGTTGAATTCTGCTGCGTGATAACTTCTCCGGGCCACGTAGTGTGAGCGCAAGTAGAGTGGCCCTACACCTCCTCCCAGTTTCCTGTGTAAGTTGTAGAAGGCCAACTCCCTGCTTGAATCCCTGGGTGGGGTACGTACCGTCCAGAGAAAGATGGATGCTTGGGACCCTGGGCTGGGAGCTGGGTTAATGTTCTGTGCATCCACTTGGCAGCTGTTCTCTCTAAGCGGGTCCCAAAGGCTTTTTGGAGGAGTTTCCTGAGAGGGTCGGAAACAGGAAAGTAGCCAACAGGCCCACGGGGATGCCAGTTCTCTCTAGCAACAAGGCTACCAGCCTCAGACACTAGCGTTCTCTTTGGTACATGAAAGAACACTGTGCTTGGAAACTTCTTCCATCCAGTTTGCGAGTCGCGCTTCCACTGGGTCCTAGGATTCCAAGTGTTGCCATGCCGTCACAATGTCCAATTCTGAGGCCTAGGACGGCAGAGTGTCTGGCAGCTCTCAAAGAGACCTTAGCAATGCAGGCTTTTTGGCTCCTTCCGCCCAGAAACCAGCTCCTCCAGATCCTCTGTCGTTAGGTATTTCATGTCCGAATATCTCAGGGGGCCCTCATTCCTCCTCCACGAAGTAAGGCACAAACGGCATTGCCCTAAAGGGAAGAAGCCTTCTGAGTCCGGCAGAGAGGAAGTCTCCGCCACTCTGCATTCCCACTCGGCTGAGCCCTGGGTATCGGACCGAGAGAGGGAGAAAGAGAGCCGTAACCCCGAGCTTTTCCACAATGCGGTATAGGCCTCACCCTTCAAGCCCACGTCAATTTCATAGCGAAAACACCAGGCCTCGGTGTGCTTTCCTGTGGCAAGGAAACTTGGCTTTCATTCTTCAGGTGGCACATTGGCTCAGGACTGCCCTACCCCAAGGACTCAGGCTGTGCAGCCCGACTGGTTGAGATCAGCACTTCTGGCCCTCTCCCGGATGAACCAACTAGGAAAGGAGCCTCTCCTAAGCTGGGAAACGTGGTGGCTTTTCCTAGTCTACCGAGGAACAGCGCTCTGAGGGAGAGGAGCTGCTGACGTGTGGTAGCAAAGTCTCCTCTGCTGAAGAGAAACATTTCATCGTAAGCGGGTTCCATCAGCCTTGCCACCTTTTCTCAGCTGGCTATCATGGAGGGCAGTCTGTTGGCAGATTCCCCTGAGGCCCTGCTTCCCAGGCTGTGATCCACACACGCCGCCTGCTTCAGCCCAAAGGGACAGCTTATGGTAAGGTCAAAACCCTGTGCTGGCAAGTTCCTGCCCAACCCTCGCACAGGGACAAGCATATTGGCCATTGGTCAAAGGCTTTCCCCACAAGCTTAACACGTTTGGTCCCATCTAGCCTCCGAAGGCCGAGTTGACCTAGCTAGGAATCAAAGTTCAGGAAAGGTACTCAGGGTGCTGGTGACTGCAGGTTCTTTCACCAGGCAGCCCAAATCGAGTCCACCTCCTTGCATTTTCCATGGGCAGAGCAAATGGTGTCAACTTACACGCCTCCGGCCAGGGAGGGGCGACCTACACTTTCTTCAGGGGATACAAGCCCATGCCTTCCGTGTGAAAGGCCTCTATGCCTCTTTGCTTCGGCAGCCCAGGGATAGCGTCAGCCCTGAAATGCTTCCGAAGGAGCAGAGTCAGAGATCCTTCGAACCACAGAGCAGGTGCAGCCCAGAACAAGGACTGCTCTTGGCCTGAGAACACCCACTGCCCAGCGCTTCTTTGGGGTACGCACGTGTAGAGGAAGGGGGTTGAATTCTGCTGCGTGATAACTTCTCCGGGCCACGTAGTGTGAGCGCAAGTAGAGTGGCCCTACACCTCCTCCCAGTTTCCTGTGTAAGTTGTAGAAGGCCAACTCCCTGCTTGAATCCCTGGGTGGGGTACGTACCGTCCAGAGAAAGATGGATGCTTGGGACCCTGGGCTGGGAGCTAGGTTAATGTTCTGTGCATCCACTTGGCAGCTGTTCTCTCTAAGCGGGTCCCAAAGGCTTTTTGGAGGAGTTTCCTGAGAGGGTCGGAAACAGGAAAGTAGCCAACAGGCCCACGGGGATGCCAGTTCTCTCTAGCAACAAGGCTACCAGCCTCAGACACTAGCGTTCTCTTTGGTACATGAAAGAACACTGTGCTTGGAAACTTCTTCCATCCAGTTTGCGAGTCGCGCTTCCACTGGGTCCTAGGATTCCAAGTGTTGCCATGCCGTCACAATGTCCAATTCTGAGGCCTAGGACGGCAGAGTGTCTGGCAGCTCTCAAAGAGACCTTAGCAATGCAGGCTTTTTGGCTCCTTCCGCCCAGAAACCAGCTCCTCCAGATCCTCTGTCGTTAGGTATTTCATGTCCGAATATCTCAGGGGGCCCTCATTCCTCCTCCACGAAGTAAGGCCCAAACGGCATTGCCCTAAAGGGAAGAAGCCTTCTGAGTCCGGCAGAGAGGAAGTCTCCGCCACTCTGCATTCCCACTCGGCTGAGCCCTGGGTATCGGACCGAGAGAGGGAGAAAGAGAGCCGTAACCCCGAGCTTTTCCACAATGCGGTATAGGCCTCACCCTTCAAGCCCACGTCAATTTCATAGCGAAAACACCAGGCCTCGGTGTGCTTTCCTGTGGCAAGGAAACTTGGCTTTCATTCTTCAGGTGGCACATTGGCTCAGGACTGCCCTACCCCAAGGACTCAGGCTGTGCAGCCCGACTGGTTGAGATCAGCACTTCTGGCCCTCTCCCGGATGAACCAACTAGGAAAGGAGCCTCTCCTAAGCTGGGAAACGTGGTGGCTTTTCCTAGTCTACCGAGGAACAGCGCTCTGAGGGAGAGGAGCTGCTGACGTGTGGTAGCAAAGTCTCCTCTGCTGAAGAGAAACATTTCATTGTAAGCGGGTTCCATCAGCCTTGCCACCTTTTCTCAGCTGGCTATCATGGAGGGCAGTCTGTTGGCAGATTCCCCTGAGGCCCTGCTTCCCAGGCTGTGATCCACACACGCCGCCTGCTTCAGCCCAAAGGGACAGCTTATGGTAAGGTCAAAACCCTGTGCTGGCAAGTTCCTGCCCAACCCTCGCACAGGGACAAGCATATTGGCCATTGGTCAAAGGCTTTCCCCACAAGCTTAACACGTTTGGTCCCATCTAGCCTCCGAAGGCCGAGTTGACCTAGCTAGGAATCAAAGTTCAGGAAAGGTACTCAGGGTGCTGGTGACTGCAGGTTCTTTCACCAGGCAGCCCAAATCGAGTCCACCTCCTTGCATTTTCCATGGGCAGAGCAAATGGTGTCAACTTACACGCCTCCGGCCAGGGAGGGGCGACCTACACTTTCTTCAGGGGATACAAGCCCATGCCTTCCGTGTGAAAGGCCTCTATGCCTCTTTGCTTCGGCAGCCCAGGGATAGCGTCAGCCCTGAAATGCTTCCGAAGGAGCAGAGTCAGAGATCCTTCGAACCACAGAGCAGGTGCAGCCCAGAACAAGGACTGCTCTTGGCCTGAGAACACCCACTGCCCAGCGCTTCTTTGGGGTACGCACGTGTAGAGGAAGGGGGTTGAATTCTGCTGCGTGATAACTTCTCCGGGCCACGTAGTGTGAGCGCAAGTAGAGTGGCCCTACACCTCCTCCCAGTTTCCCGTGTAAGTTGTAGAAGGCCAACTCCCTGCTTGAATCCCTGGGTGGGGTACGTACCGTCCAGAGAAAGATGGATGCTTGGGACCCTGGGCTGGGAGCTAGGTTAATGTTCTGTGCATCCACTTGGCAGCTGTTCTCTCTAAGCGGGTCCCAAAGGCTTTTTGGAGGAGTTTCCTGAGAGGGTCGGAAACAGGAAAGTAGCCAACAGGCCCACGGGGATGCCAGTTCTCTCTAGCAACAAGGCTACCAGCCTCAGACACTAGCGTTCTCTTTGGTACATGAAAGAACACTGTGCTTGGAAACTTCTTCCATCCAGTTTGCGAGTCGCGCTTCCACTGGGTCCTAGGATTCCAAGTGTTGCCATGCCGTCACAATGTCCAATTCTGAGGCCTAGGACGGCAGAGTGTCTGGCAGCTCTCAAAGAGACCTTAGCAATGCAGGCTTTTTGGCTCCTTCCGCCCAGAAACCAGCTCCTCCAGATCCTCTGTCGTTAGGTATTTCATGTCCGAATATCTCAGGGGGCCCTCATTCCTCCTCCACGAAGTAAGGCCCAAACGGCATTGCCCTAAAGGGAAGAAGCCTTCTGAGTCCGGCAGAGAGGAAGTCTCCGCCACTCTGCATTCCCACTCGGCTGAGCCCTGGGTATCGGACCGAGAGAGGGAGAAAGAGAGCCGTAACCCCGAGCTTTTCCACAATGCGGTATAGGCCTCACCCTTCAAGCCCACGTCAATTTCATAGCGAAAACACCAGGCCTCGGTGTGCTTTCCTGTGGCAAGGAAACTTGGCTTTCATTCTTCAGGTGGCACATTGGCTCAGGACTGCCCTACCCCAAGGACTCAGGCTGTGCAGCCCGACTGGTTGAGATCAGCACTTCTGGCCCTCTCCCGGATGAACCAACTAGGAAAGGAGCCTCTCCTAAGCTGGGAAACGTGGTGGCTTTTCCTAGTCTACCGAGGAACAGCGCTCTGAGGGAGAGGAGCTGCTGACGTGTGGTAGCAAAGTCTCCTCTGCTGAAGAGAAACATTTCATTGTAAGCGGGTTCCATCAGCCTTGCCACCTTTTCTCAGCTGGCTATCATGGAGGGCAGTCTGTTGGCAGATTCCCCTGAGGCCCTGCTTCCCAGGCTGTGATCCACACACGCCGCCTGCTTCAGCCCAAAGGGACAGCTTATGGTAAGGTCAAAACCCTGTGCTGGCAAGTTCCTGCCCAACCCTCGCACAGGGACAAGCATATTGGCCATTGGTCAAAGGCTTTCCCCACAAGCTTAACACGTTTGGTCCCATCTAGCCTCCGAAGGCCGAGTTGACCTAGCTAGGAATCAAAGTTCAGGAAAGGTACTCAGGGTGCTGGTGACTGCAGGTTCTTTCACCAGGCAGCCCAAATCGAGTCCACCTCCTTGCATTTTCCATGGGCAGAGCAAATGGTGTCAACTTACACGCCTCCGGCCAGGGAGGGGCGACCTACACTTTCTTCAGGGGATACAAGCCCATGCCTTCCGTGTGAAAGGCCTCTATGCCTCTTTGCTTCGGCAGCCCAGGGATAGCGTCAGCCCTGAAATGCTTCCGAAGGAGCAGAGTCAGAGATCCTTCGAACCACAGAGCAGGTGCAGCCCAGAACAAGGACTGCTCTTGGCCTGAGAACACCCACTGCCCAGCGCTTCTTTGGGGTACGCACGTGTAGAGGAAGGGGGTTGAATTCTGCTGCGTGATAACTTCTCCGGGCCACGTAGTGTGAGCGCAAGTAGAGTGGCCCTACACCTCCTCCCAGTTTCCTGTGTAAGTTGTAGAAGGCCAACTCCCTGCTTGAATCCCTGGGTGGGGTACGTACCGTCCAGAGAAAGATGGATGCTTGGGACCCTGGGCTGGGAGCTAGGTTAATGTTCTGTGCATCCACTTGGCAGCTGTTCTCTCTAAGCGGGTCCCAAAGGCTTTTTGGAGGAGTTTCCTGAGAGGGTCGGAAACAGGAAAGTAGCCAACAGGCCCACGGGGATGCCAGTTCTCTCTAGCAACAAGGCTACCAGCCTCAGACACTAGCGTTCTCTTTGGTACATGAAAGAACACTGTGCTTGGAAACTTCTTCCATCCAGTTTGCGAGTCGCGCTTCCACTGGGTCCTAGGATTCCAAGTGTTGCCATGCCGTCACAATGTCCAATTCTGAGGCCTAGGACGGCAGAGTGTCTGGCAGCTCTCAAAGAGACCTTAGCAATGCAGGCTTTTTGGCTCCTTCCGCCCAGAAACCAGCTCCTCCAGATCCTCTGTCGTTAGGTATTTCATGTCCGAATATCTCAGGGGGCCCTCATTCCTCCTCCACGAAGTAAGGCCCAAACGGCATTGCCCTAAAGGGAAGAAGCCTTCTGAGTCCGGCAGAGAGGAAGTCTCCGCCACTCTGCATTCCCACTCGGCTGAGCCCTGGGTATCGGACCGAGAGAGGGAGAAAGAGAGCCGTAACCCCGAGCTTTTCCACGATGCGGTATAGGCCTCACCCTTCAAGCCCACGTCAATTTCATAGCGAAAACACCAGGCCTCGGTGTGCTTTCCTGTGGCAAGGAAACTTGGCTTTCATTCTTCAGGTGGCACATTGGCTCAGGACTGCCCTACCCCAAGGACTCAGGCTGTGCAGCCCGACTGGTTGAGATCAGCACTTCTGGCCCTCTCCCGGATGAACCAACTAGGAAAGGAGCCTCTCCTAAGCTGGGAAACGTGGTGGCTTTTCCTAGTCTACCGAGGAACAGCGCTCTGAGGGAGAGGAGCTGCTGACGTGTGGTAGCAAAGTCTCCTCTGCTGAAGAGAAACATTTCATTGTAAGCGGGTTCCATCAGCCTTGCCACCTTTTCTCAGCTGGCTATCATGGAGGGCAGTCTGTTGGCAGATTCCCCTGAGGCCCTGCTTCCCAGGCTGTGATCCACACACGCCGCCTGCTTCAGCCCAAAGGGACAGCTTATGGTAAGGTCAAAACCCTGTGCTGGCAAGTTCCTGCCCAACCCTCGCACAGGGACAAGCATATTGGCCATTGGTCAAAGGCTTTCCCCACAAGCTTAACACGTTTGGTCCCATCTAGCCTCCGAAGGCCGAGTTGACCTAGCTAGGAATCAAAGTTCAGGAAAGGTACTCAGGGTGCTGGTGACTGCAGGTTCTTTCACCAGGCAGCCCAAATCGAGTCCACCTCCTTGCATTTTCCATGGGCAGAGCAAATGGTGTCAACTTACACGCCTCCGGCCAGGGAGGGGCGACCTACACTTTCTTCAGGGGATACAAGCCCATGCCTTCCGTGTGAAAGGCCTCTATGCCTCTTTGCTTCGGCAGCCCAGGGATAGCGTCAGCCCTGAAATGCTTCCGAAGGAGCAGAGTCAGAGATCCTTCGAACCACAGAGCAGGTGCAGCCCAGAACAAGGACTGCTCTTGGCCTGAGAACACCCACTGCCCAGCGCTTCTTTGGGGTACGCACGTGTAGAGGAAGGGGGTTGAATTCTGCTGCGTGATAACTTCTCCGGGCCACGTAGTGTGAGCGCAAGTAGAGTGGCCCTACACCTCCTCCCAGTTTCCCGTGTAAGTTGTAGAAGGCCAACTCCCTGCTTGAATCCCTGGGTGGGGTACGTACCGTCCAGAGAAAGATGGATGCTTGGGACCCTGGGCTGGGAGCTAGGTTAATGTTCTGTGCATCCACTTGGCAGCTGTTCTCTCTAAGCGGGTCCCAAAGGCTTTTTGGAGGAGTTTCCTGAGAGGGTCGGAAACAGGAAAGTAGCCAACAGGCCCACGGGGATGCCAGTTCTCTCTAGCAACAAGGCTACCAGCCTCAGACACTAGCGTTCTCTTTGGTACATGAAAGAACACTGTGCTTGGAAACTTCTTCCATCCAGTTTGCGAGTCGCGCTTCCACTGGGTCCTAGGATTCCAAGTGTTGCCATGCCGTCACAATGTCCAATTCTGAGGCCTAGGACGGCAGAGTGTCTGGCAGCTCTCAAAGAGACCTTAGCAATGCAGGCTTTTTGGCTCCTTCCGCCCAGAAACCAGCTCCTCCAGATCCTCTGTCGTTAGGTATTTCATGTCCGAATATCTCAGGGGGCCCTCATTCCTCCTCCACGAAGTAAGGCCCAAACGGCATTGCCCTAAAGGGAAGAAGCCTTCTGAGTCCGGCAGAGAGGAAGTCTCCGCCACTCTGCATTCCCACTCGGCTGAGCCCTGGGTATCGGACCGAGAGAGGGAGAAAGAGAGCCGTAACCCCGAGCTTTTCCACGATGCGGTATAGGCCTCACCCTTCAAGCCCACGTCAATTTCATAGCGAAAACACCAGGCCTCGGTGTGCTTTCCTGTGGCAAGGAAACTTGGCTTTCATTCTTCAGGTGGCACATTGGCTCAGGACTGCCCTACCCCAAGGACTCAGGCTGTGCAGCCCGACTGGTTGAGATCAGCACTTCTGGCCCTCTCCCGGATGAACCAACTAGGAAAGGAGCCTCTCCTAAGCTGGGAAACGTGGTGGCTTTTCCTAGTCTACCGAGGAACAGCGCTCTGAGGGAGAGGAGCTGCTGACGTGTGGTAGCAAAGTCTCCTCTGCTGAAGAGAAACATTTCATTGTAAGCGGGTTCCATCAGCCTTGCCACCTTTTCTCAGCTGGCTATCATGGAGGGCAGTCTGTTGGCAGATTCCCCTGAGGCCCTGCTTCCCAGGCTGTGATCCACACACGCCGCCTGCTTCAGCCCAAAGGGACAGCTTATGGTAAGGTCAAAACCCTGTGCTGGCAAGTTCCTGCCCAACCCTCGCACAGGGACAAGCATATTGGCCATTGGTCAAAGGCTTTCCCCACAAGCTTAACACGTTTGGTCCCATCTAGCCTCCGAAGGCCGAGTTGACCTAGCTAGGAATCAAAGTTCAGGAAAGGTACTCAGGGTGCTGGTGACTGCAGGTTCTTTCACCAGGCAGCCCAAATCGAGTCCACCTCCTTGCATTTTCCATGGGCAGAGCAAATGGTGTCAACTTACACGCCTCCGGCCAGGGAGGGGCGACCTACACTTTCTTCAGGGGATACAAGCCCATGCCTTCCGTGTGAAAGGCCTCTATGCCTCTTTGCTTCGGCAGCCCAGGGATAGCGTCAGCCCTGAAATGCTTCCGAAGGAGCAGAGTCAGAGATCCTTCGAACCACAGAGCAGGTGCAGCCCAGAACAAGGACTGCTCTTGGCCTGAGAACACCCACTGCCCAGCGCTTCTTTGGGGTACGCACGTGTAGAGGAAGGGGGTTGAATTCTGCTGCGTGATAACTTCTCCGGGCCACGTAGTGTGAGCGCAAGTAGAGTGGCCCTACACCTCCTCCCAGTTTCCTGTGTAAGTTGTAGAAGGCCAACTCCCTGCTTGAATCCCTGGGTGGGGTACGTACCGTCCAGAGAAAGATGGATGCTTGGGACCCTGGGCTGGGAGCTAGGTTAATGTTCTGTGCATCCACTTGGCAGCTGTTCTCTCTAAGCGGGTCCCAAAGGCTTTTTGGAGGAGTTTCCTGAGAGGGTCGGAAACAGGAAAGTAGCCAACAGGCCCACGGGGATGCCAGTTCTCTCTAGCAACAAGGCTACCAGCCTCAGACACTAGCGTTCTCTTTGGTACATGAAAGAACACTGTGCTTGGAAACTTCTTCCATCCAGTTTGCGAGTCGCGCTTCCACTGGGTCCTAGGATTCCAAGTGTTGCCATGCCGTCACAATGTCCAATTCTGAGGCCTAGGACGGCAGAGTGTCTGGCAGCTCTCAAAGAGACCTTAGCAATGCAGGCTTTTTGGCTCCTTCCGCCCAGAAACCAGCTCCTCCAGATCCTCTGTCGTTAGGTATTTCATGTCCGAATATCTCAGGGGGCCCTCATTCCTCCTCCACGAAGTAAGGCCCAAACGGCATTGCCCTAAAGGGAAGAAGCCTTCTGAGTCCGGCAGAGAGGAAGTCTCCGCCACTCTGCATTCCCACTCGGCTGAGCCCTGGGTATCGGACCGAGAGAGGGAGAAAGAGAGCCGTAACCCCGAGCTTTTCCACAATGCGGTATAGGCCTCACCCTTCAAGCCCACGTCAATTTCATAGCGAAAACACCAGGCCTCGGTGTGCTTTCCTGTGGCAAGGAAACTTGGCTTTCATTCTTCAGGTGGCACATTGGCTCAGGACTGCCCTACCCCAAGGACTCAGGCTGTGCAGCCCGACTGGTTGAGATCAGCACTTCTGGCCCTCTCCCGGATGAACCAACTAGGAAAGGAGCCTCTCCTAAGCTGGGAAACGTGGTGGCTTTTCCTAGTCTACCGAGGAACAGCGCTCTGAGGGAGAGGAGCTGCTGACGTGTGGTAGCAAAGTCTCCTCTGCTGAAGAGAAACATTTCATTGTAAGCGGGTTCCATCAGCCTTGCCACCTTTTCTCAGCTGGCTATCATGGAGGGCAGTCTGTTGGCAGATTCCCCTGAGGCCCTGCTTCCCAGGCTGTGATCCACACACGCCGCCTGCTTCAGCCCAAAGGGACAGCTTATGGTAAGGTCAAAACCCTGTGCTGGCAAGTTCCTGCCCAACCCTCGCACAGGGACAAGCATATTGGCCATTGGTCAAAGGCTTTCCCCACAAGCTTAACACGTTTGGTCCCATCTAGCCTCCGAAGGCCGAGTTGACCTAGCTAGGAATCAAAGTTCAGGAAAGGTACTCAGGGTGCTGGTGACTGCAGGTTCTTTCACCAGGCAGCCCAAATCGAGTCCACCTCCTTGCATTTTCCATGGGCAGAGCAAATGGTGTCAACTTACACGCCTCCGGCCAGGGAGGGGCGACCTACACTTTCTTCAGGGGATACAAGCCCATGCCTTCCGTGTGAAAGGCCTCTATGCCTCTTTGCTTCGGCAGCCCAGGGATAGCGTCAGCCCTGAAATGCTTCCGAAGGAGCAGAGTCAGAGATCCTTCGAACCACAGAGCAGGTGCAGCCCAGAACAAGGACTGCTCTTGGCCTGAGAACACCCACTGCCCAGCGCTTCTTTGGGGTACGCACGTGTAGAGGAAGGGGGTTGAATTCTGCTGCGTGATAACTTCTCCGGGCCACGTAGTGTGAGCGCAAGTAGAGTGGCCCTACACCTCCTCCCAGTTTCCTGTGTAAGTTGTAGAAGGCCAACTCCCTGCTTGAATCCCTGGGTGGGGTACGTACCGTCCAGAGAAAGATGGATGCTTGGGACCCTGGGCTGGGAGCTGGGTTAATGTTCTGTGCATCCACTTGGCAGCTGTTCTCTCTAAGCGGGTCCCAAAGGCTTTTTGGAGGAGTTTCCTGAGAGGGTCGGAAACAGGAAAGTAGCCAACAGGCCCACGGGGATGCCAGTTCTCTCTAGCAACAAGGCTACCAGCCTCAGACACTAGCGTTCTCTTTGGTACATGAAAGAACACTGTGCTTGGAAACTTCTTCCATCCAGTTTGCGAGTCGCGCTTCCACTGGGTCCTAGGATTCCAAGTGTTGCCATGCCGTCACAATGTCCAATTCTGAGGCCTAGGACGGCAGAGTGTCTGGCAGCTCTCAAAGAGACCTTAGCAATGCAGGCTTTTTGGCTCCTTCCGCCCAGAAACCAGCTCCTCCAGATCCTCTGTCGTTAGGTATTTCATGTCCGAATATCTCAGGGGGCCCTCATTCCTCCTCCACGAAGTAAGGCCCAAACGGCATTGCCCTAAAGGGAAGAAGCCTTCTGAGTCCGGCAGAGAGGAAGTCTCCGCCACTCTGCATTCCCACTCGGCTGAGCCCTGGGTATCGGACCGAGAGAGGGAGAAAGAGAGCCGTAACCCCGAGCTTTTCCACAATGCGGTATAGGCCTCACCCTTCAAGCCCACGTCAATTTCATAGCGAAAACACCAGGCCTCGGTGTGCTTTCCTGTGGCAAGGAAACTTGGCTTTCATTCTTCAGGTGGCACATTGGCTCAGGACTGCCCTACCCCAAGGACTCAGGCTGTGCAGCCCGACTGGTTGAGATCAGCACTTCTGGCCCTCTCCCGGATGAACCAACTAGGAAAGGAGCCTCTCCTAAGCTGGGAAACGTGGTGGCTTTTCCTAGTCTACCGAGGAACAGCGCTCTGAGGGAGAGGAGCTGCTGACGTGTGGTAGCAAAGTCTCCTCTGCTGAAGAGAAACATTTCATTGTAAGCGGGTTCCATCAGCCTTGCCACCTTTTCTCAGCTGGCTATCATGGAGGGCAGTCTGTTGGCAGATTCCCCTGAGGCCCTGCTTCCCAGGCTGTGATCCACACACGCCGCCTGCTTCAGCCCAAAGGGACAGCTTATGGTAAGGTCAAAACCCTGTGCTGGCAAGTTCCTGCCCAACCCTCGCACAGGGACAAGCATATTGGCCATTGGTCAAAGGCTTTCCCCACAAGCTTAACACGTTTGGTCCCATCTAGCCTCCGAAGGCCGAGTTGACCTAGCTAGGAATCAAAGTTCAGGAAAGGTACTCAGGGTGCTGGTGACTGCAGGTTCTTTCACCAGGCAGCCCAAATCGAGTCCACCTCCTTGCATTTTCCATGGGCAGAGCAAATGGTGTCAACTTACACGCCTCCGGCCAGGGAGGGGCGACCTACACTTTCTTCAGGGGATACAAGCCCATGCCTTCCGTGTGAAAGGCCTCTATGCCTCTTTGCTTCGGCAGCCCAGGGATAGCGTCAGCCCTGAAATGCTTCCGAAGGAGCAGAGTCAGAGATCCTTCGAACCACAGAGCAGGTGCAGCCCAGAACAAGGACTGCTCTTGGCCTGAGAACACCCACTGCCCAGCGCTTCTTTGGGGTACGCACGTGTAGAGGAAGGGGGTTGAATTCTGCTGCGTGATAACTTCTCCGGGCCACGTAGTGTGAGCGCAAGTAGAGTGGCCCTACACCTCCTCCCAGTTTCCTGTGTAAGTTGTAGAAGGCCAACTCCCTGCTTGAATCCCTGGGTGGGGTACGTACCGTCCAGAGAAAGATGGATGCTTGGGACCCTGGGCTGGGAGCTGGGTTAATGTTCTGTGCATCCACTTGGCAGCTGTTCTCTCTAAGCGGGTCCCAAAGGCTTTTTGGAGGAGTTTCCTGAGAGGGTCGGAAACAGGAAAGTAGCCAACAGGCCCACGGGGATGCCAGTTCTCTCTAGCAACAAGGCTACCAGCCTCAGACACTAGCGTTCTCTTTGGTACATGAAAGAACACTGTGCTTGGAAACTTCTTCCATCCAGTTTGCGAGTCGCGCTTCCACTGGGTCCTAGGATTCCAAGTGTTGCCATGCCGTCACAATGTCCAATTCTGAGGCCTAGGACGGCAGAGTGTCTGGCAGCTCTCAAAGAGACCTTAGCAATGCAGGCTTTTTGGCTCCTTCCGCCCAGAAACCAGCTCCTCCAGATCCTCTGTCGTTAGGTATTTCATGTCCGAATATCTCAGGGGGCCCTCATTCCTCCTCCACGAAGTAAGGCCCAAACGGCATTGCCCTAAAGGGAAGAAGCCTTCTGAGTCCGGCAGAGAGGAAGTCTCCGCCACTCTGCATTCCCACTCGGCTGAGCCCTGGGTATCGGACCGAGAGAGGGAGAAAGAGAGCCGTAACCCCGAGCTTTTCCACAATGCGGTATAGGCCTCACCCTTCAAGCCCACGTCAATTTCATAGCGAAAACACCAGGCCTCGGTGTGCTTTCCTGTGGCAAGGAAACTTGGCTTTCATTCTTCAGGTGGCACATTGGCTCAGGACTGCCCTACCCCAAGGACTCAGGCTGTGCAGCCCGACTGGTTGAGATCAGCACTTCTGGCCCTCTCCCGGATGAACCAACTAGGAAAGGAGCCTCTCCTAAGCTGGGAAACGTGGTGGCTTTTCCTAGTCTACCGAGGAACAGCGCTCTGAGGGAGAGGAGCTGCTGACGTGTGGTAGCAAAGTCTCCTCTGCTGAAGAGAAACATTTCATTGTAAGCGGGTTCCATCAGCCTTGCCACCTTTTCTCAGCTGGCTATCATGGAGGGCAGTCTGTTGGCAGATTCCCCTGAGGCCCTGCTTCCCAGGCTGTGATCCACACACGCCGCCTGCTTCAGCCCAAAGGGACAGCTTATGGTAAGGTCAAAACCCTGTGCTGGCAAGTTCCTGCCCAACCCTCGCACAGGGACAAGCATATTGGCCATTGGTCAAAGGCTTTCCCCACAAGCTTAACACGTTTGGTCCCATCTAGCCTCCGAAGGCCGAGTTGACCTAGCTAGGAATCAAAGTTCAGGAAAGGTACTCAGGGTGCTGGTGACTGCAGGTTCTTTCACCAGGCAGCCCAAATCGAGTCCACCTCCTTGCATTTTCCATGGGCAGAGCAAATGGTGTCAACTTACACGCCTCCGGCCAGGGAGGGGCGACCTACACTTTCTTCAGGGGATACAAGCCCATGCCTTCCGTGTGAAAGGCCTCTATGCCTCTTTGCTTCGGCAGCCCAGGGATAGCGTCAGCCCTGAAATGCTTCCGAAGGAGCAGAGTCAGAGATCCTTCGAACCACAGAGCAGGTGCAGCCCAGAACAAGGACTGCTCTTGGCCTGAGAACACCCACTGCCCAGCGCTTCTTTGGGGTACGCACGTGTAGAGGAAGGGGGTTGAATTCTGCTGCGTGATAACTTCTCCGGGCCACGTAGTGTGAGCGCAAGTAGAGTGGCCCTACACCTCCTCCCAGTTTCCTGTGTAAGTTGTAGAAGGCCAACTCCCTGCTTGAATCCCTGGGTGGGGTACGTACCGTCCAGAGAAAGATGGATGCTTGGGACCCTGGGCTGGGAGCTGGGTTAATGTTCTGTGCATCCACTTGGCAGCTGTTCTCTCTAAGCGGGTCCCAAAGGCTTTTTGGAGGAGTTTCCTGAGAGGGTCGGAAACAGGAAAGTAGCCAACAGGCCCACGGGGATGCCAGTTCTCTCTAGCAACAAGGCTACCAGCCTCAGACACTAGCGTTCTCTTTGGTACATGAAAGAACACTGTGCTTGGAAACTTCTTCCATCCAGTTTGCGAGTCGCGCTTCCACTGGGTCCTAGGATTCCAAGTGTTGCCATGCCGTCACAATGTCCAATTCTGAGGCCTAGGACGGCAGAGTGTCTGGCAGCTCTCAAAGAGACCTTAGCAATGCAGGCTTTTTGGCTCCTTCCGCCCAGAAACCAGCTCCTCCAGATCCTCTGTCGTTAGGTATTTCATGTCCGAATATCTCAGGGGGCCCTCATTCCTCCTCCACGAAGTAAGGCCCAAACGGCATTGCCCTAAAGGGAAGAAGCCTTCTGAGTCCGGCAGAGAGGAAGTCTCCGCCACTCTGCATTCCCACTCGGCTGAGCCCTGGGTATCGGACCGAGAGAGGGAGAAAGAGAGCCGTAACCCCGAGCTTTTCCACAATGCGGTATAGGCCTCACCCTTCAAGCCCACGTCAATTTCATAGCGAAAACACCAGGCCTCGGTGTGCTTTCCTGTGGCAAGGAAACTTGGCTTTCATTCTTCAGGTGGCACATTGGCTCAGGACTGCCCTACCCCAAGGACTCAGGCTGTGCAGCCCGACTGGTTGAGATCAGCACTTCTGGCCCTCTCCCGGATGAACCAACTAGGAAAGGAGCCTCTCCTAAGCTGGGAAACGTGGTGGCTTTTCCTAGTCTACCGAGGAACAGCGCTCTGAGGGAGAGGAGCTGCTGACGTGTGGTAGCAAAGTCTCCTCTGCTGAAGAGAAACATTTCATTGTAAGCGGGTTCCATCAGCCTTGCCACCTTTTCTCAGCTGGCTATCATGGAGGGCAGTCTGTTGGCAGATTCCCCTGAGGCCCTGCTTCCCAGGCTGTGATCCACACACGCCGCCTGCTTCAGCCCAAAGGGACAGCTTATGGTAAGGTCAAAACCCTGTGCTGGCAAGTTCCTGCCCAACCCTCGCACAGGGACAAGCATATTGGCCATTGGTCAAAGGCTTTCCCCACAAGCTTAACACGTTTGGTCCCATCTAGCCTCCGAAGGCCGAGTTGACCTAGCTAGGAATCAAAGTTCAGGAAAGGTACTCAGGGTGCTGGTGACTGCAGGTTCTTTCACCAGGCAGCCCAAATCGAGTCCACCTCCTTGCATTTTCCATGGGCAGAGCAAATGGTGTCAACTTACACGCCTCCGGCCAGGGAGGGGCGACCTACACTTTCTTCAGGGGATACAAGCCCATGCCTTCCGTGTGAAAGGCCTCTATGCCTCTTTGCTTCGGCAGCCCAGGGATAGCGTCAGCCCTGAAATGCTTCCGAAGGAGCAGAGTCAGAGATCCTTCGAACCACAGAGCAGGTGCAGCCCAGAACAAGGACTGCTCTTGGCCTGAGAACACCCACTGCCCAGCGCTTCTTTGGGGTACGCACGTGTAGAGGAAGGGGGTTGAATTCTGCTGCGTGATAACTTCTCCGGGCCACGTAGTGTGAGCGCAAGTAGAGTGGCCCTACACCTCCTCCCAGTTTCCTGTGTAAGTTGTAGAAGGCCAACTCCCTGCTTGAATCCCTGGGTGGGGTACGTACCGTCCAGAGAAAGATGGATGCTTGGGACCCTGGGCTGGGAGCTGGGTTAATGTTCTGTGCATCCACTTGGCAGCTGTTCTCTCTAAGCGGGTCCCAAAGGCTTTTTGGAGGAGTTTCCTGAGAGGGTCGGAAACAGGAAAGTAGCCAACAGGCCCACGGGGATGCCAGTTCTCTCTAGCAACAAGGCTACCAGCCTCAGACACTAGCGTTCTCTTTGGTACATGAAAGAACACTGTGCTTGGAAACTTCTTCCATCCAGTTTGCGAGTCGCGCTTCCACTGGGTCCTAGGATTCCAAGTGTTGCCATGCCGTCACAATGTCCAATTCTGAGGCCTAGGACGGCAGAGTGTCTGGCAGCTCTCAAAGAGACCTTAGCAATGCAGGCTTTTTGGCTCCTTCCGCCCAGAAACCAGCTCCTCCAGATCCTCTGTCGTTAGGTATTTCATGTCCGAATATCTCAGGGGGCCCTCATTCCTCCTCCACGAAGTAAGGCCCAAACGGCATTGCCCTAAAGGGAAGAAGCCTTCTGAGTCCGGCAGAGAGGAAGTCTCCGCCACTCTGCATTCCCACTCGGCTGAGCCCTGGGTATCGGACCGAGAGAGGGAGAAAGAGAGCCGTAACCCCGAGCTTTTCCACGATGCGGTATAGGCCTCACCCTTCAAGCCCACGTCAATTTCATAGCGAAAACACCAGGCCTCGGTGTGCTTTCCTGTGGCAAGGAAACTTGGCTTTCATTCTTCAGGTGGCACATTGGCTCAGGACTGCCCTACCCCAAGGACTCAGGCTGTGCAGCCCGACTGGTTGAGATCAGCACTTCTGGCCCTCTCCCGGATGAACCAACTAGGAAAGGAGCCTCTCCTAAGCTGGGAAACGTGGTGGCTTTTCCTAGTCTACCGAGGAACAGCGCTCTGAGGGAGAGGAGCTGCTGACGTGTGGTAGCAAAGTCTCCTCTGCTGAAGAGAAACATTTCATTGTAAGCGGGTTCCATCAGCCTTGCCACCTTTTCTCAGCTGGCTATCATGGAGGGCAGTCTGTTGGCAGATTCCCCTGAGGCCCTGCTTCCCAGGCTGTGATCCACACACGCCGCCTGCTTCAGCCCAAAGGGACAGCTTATGGTAAGGTCAAAACCCTGTGCTGGCAAGTTCCTGCCCAACCCTCGCACAGGGACAAGCATATTGGCCATTGGTCAAAGGCTTTCCCCACAAGCTTAACACGTTTGGTCCCATCTAGCCTCCGAAGGCCGAGTTGACCTAGCTAGGAATCAAAGTTCAGGAAAGGTACTCAGGGTGCTGGTGACTGCAGGTTCTTTCACCAGGCAGCCCAAATCGAGTCCACCTCCTTGCATTTTCCATGGGCAGAGCAAATGGTGTCAACTTACACGCCTCCGGCCAGGGAGGGGCGACCTACACTTTCTTCAGGGGATACAAGCCCATGCCTTCCGTGTGAAAGGCCTCTATGCCTCTTTGCTTCGGCAGCCCAGGGATAGCGTCAGCCCTGAAATGCTTCCGAAGGAGCAGAGTCAGAGATCCTTCGAACCACAGAGCAGGTGCAGCCCAGAACAAGGACTGCTCTTGGCCTGAGAACACCCACTGCCCAGCGCTTCTTTGGGGTACGCACGTGTAGAGGAAGGGGGTTGAATTCTGCTGCGTGATAACTTCTCCGGGCCACGTAGTGTGAGCGCAAGTAGAGTGGCCCTACACCTCCTCCCAGTTTCCTGTGTAAGTTGTAGAAGGCCAACTCCCTGCTTGAATCCCTGGGTGGGGTACGTACCGTCCAGAGAAAGATGGATGCTTGGGACCCTGGGCTGGGAGCTAGGTTAATGTTCTGTGCATCCACTTGGCAGCTGTTCTCTCTAAGCGGGTCCCAAAGGCTTTTTGGAGGAGTTTCCTGAGAGGGTCGGAAACAGGAAAGTAGCCAACAGGCCCACGGGGATGCCAGTTCTCTCTAGCAACAAGGCTACCAGCCTCAGACACTAGCGTTCTCTTTGGTACATGAAAGAACACTGTGCTTGGAAACTTCTTCCATCCAGTTTGCGAGTCGCGCTTCCACTGGGTCCTAGGATTCCAAGTGTTGCCATGCCGTCACAATGTCCAATTCTGAGGCCTAGGACGGCAGAGTGTCTGGCAGCTCTCAAAGAGACCTTAGCAATGCAGGCTTTTTGGCTCCTTCCGCCCAGAAACCAGCTCCTCCAGATCCTCTGTCGTTAGGTATTTCATGTCCGAATATCTCAGGGGGCCCTCATTCCTCCTCCACGAAGTAAGGCCCAAACGGCATTGCCCTAAAGGGAAGAAGCCTTCTGAGTCCGGCAGAGAGGAAGTCTCCGCCACTCTGCATTCCCACTCGGCTGAGCCCTGGGTATCGGACCGAGAGAGGGAGAAAGAGAGCCGTAACCCCGAGCTTTTCCACAATGCGGTATAGGCCTCACCCTTCAAGCCCACGTCAATTTCATAGCGAAAACACCAGGCCTCGGTGTGCTTTCCTGTGGCAAGGAAACTTGGCTTTCATTCTTCAGGTGGCACATTGGCTCAGGACTGCCCTACCCCAAGGACTCAGGCTGTGCAGCCCGACTGGTTGAGATCAGCACTTCTGGCCCTCTCCCGGATGAACCAACTAGGAAAGGAGCCTCTCCTAAGCTGGGAAACGTGGTGGCTTTTCCTAGTCTACCGAGGAACAGCGCTCTGAGGGAGAGGAGCTGCTGACGTGTGGTAGCAAAGTCTCCTCTGCTGAAGAGAAACATTTCATTGTAAGCGGGTTCCATCAGCCTTGCCACCTTTTCTCAGCTGGCTATCATGGAGGGCAGTCTGTTGGCAGATTCCCCTGAGGCCCTGCTTCCCAGGCTGTGATCCACACACGCCGCCTGCTTCAGCCCAAAGGGACAGCTTATGGTAAGGTCAAAACCCTGTGCTGGCAAGTTCCTGCCCAACCCTCGCACAGGGACAAGCATATTGGCCATTGGTCAAAGGCTTTCCCCACAAGCTTAACACGTTTGGTCCCATCTAGCCTCCGAAGGCCGAGTTGACCTAGCTAGGAATCAAAGTTCAGGAAAGGTACTCAGGGTGCTGGTGACTGCAGGTTCTTTCACCAGGCAGCCCAAATCGAGTCCACCTCCTTGCATTTTCCATGGGCAGAGCAAATGGTGTCAACTTACACGCCTCCGGCCAGGGAGGGGCGACCTACACTTTCTTCAGGGGATACAAGCCCATGCCTTCCGTGTGAAAGGCCTCTATGCCTCTTTGCTTCGGCAGCCCAGGGATAGCGTCAGCCCTGAAATGCTTCCGAAGGAGCAGAGTCAGAGATCCTTCGAACCACAGAGCAGGTGCAGCCCAGAACAAGGACTGCTCTTGGCCTGAGAACACCCACTGCCCAGCGCTTCTTTGGGGTACGCACGTGTAGAGGAAGGGGGTTGAATTCTGCTGCGTGATAACTTCTCCGGGCCACGTAGTGTGAGCGCAAGTAGAGTGGCCCTACACCTCCTCCCAGTTTCCTGTGTAAGTTGTAGAAGGCCAACTCCCTGCTTGAATCCCTGGGTGGGGTACGTACCGTCCAGAGAAAGATGGATGCTTGGGACCCTGGGCTGGGAGCTGGGTTAATGTTCTGTGCATCCACTTGGCAGCTGTTCTCTCTAAGCGGGTCCCAAAGGCTTTTTGGAGGAGTTTCCTGAGAGGGTCGGAAACAGGAAAGTAGCCAACAGGCCCACGGGGATGCCAGTTCTCTCTAGCAACAAGGCTACCAGCCTCAGACACTAGCGTTCTCTTTGGTACATGAAAGAACACTGTGCTTGGAAACTTCTTCCATCCAGTTTGCGAGTCGCGCTTCCACTGGGTCCTAGGATTCCAAGTGTTGCCATGCCGTCACAATGTCCAATTCTGAGGCCTAGGACGGCAGAGTGTCTGGCAGCTCTCAAAGAGACCTTAGCAATGCAGGCTTTTTGGCTCCTTCCGCCCAGAAACCAGCTCCTCCAGATCCTCTGTCGTTAGGTATTTCATGTCCGAATATCTCAGGGGGCCCTCATTCCTCCTCCACGAAGTAAGGCCCAAACGGCATTGCCCTAAAGGGAAGAAGCCTTCTGAGTCCGGCAGAGAGGAAGTCTCCGCCACTCTGCATTCCCACTCGGCTGAGCCCTGGGTATCGGACCGAGAGAGGGAGAAAGAGAGCCGTAACCCCGAGCTTTTCCACAATGCGGTATAGGCCTCACCCTTCAAGCCCACGTCAATTTCATAGCGAAAACACCAGGCCTCGGTGTGCTTTCCTGTGGCAAGGAAACTTGGCTTTCATTCTTCAGGTGGCACATTGGCTCAGGACTGCCCTACCCCAAGGACTCAGGCTGTGCAGCCCGACTGGTTGAGATCAGCACTTCTGGCCCTCTCCCGGATGAACCAACTAGGAAAGGAGCCTCTCCTAAGCTGGGAAACGTGGTGGCTTTTCCTAGTCTACCGAGGAACAGCGCTCTGAGGGAGAGGAGCTGCTGACGTGTGGTAGCAAAGTCTCCTCTGCTGAAGAGAAACATTTCATTGTAAGCGGGTTCCATCAGCCTTGCCACCTTTTCTCAGCTGGCTATCATGGAGGGCAGTCTGTTGGCAGATTCCCCTGAGGCCCTGCTTCCCAGGCTGTGATCCACACACGCCGCCTGCTTCAGCCCAAAGGGACAGCTTATGGTAAGGTCAAAACCCTGTGCTGGCAAGTTCCTGCCCAACCCTCGCACAGGGACAAGCATATTGGCCATTGGTCAAAGGCTTTCCCCACAAGCTTAACACGTTTGGTCCCATCTAGCCTCCGAAGGCCGAGTTGACCTAGCTAGGAATCAAAGTTCAGGAAAGGTACTCAGGGTGCTGGTGACTGCAGGTTCTTTCACCAGGCAGCCCAAATCGAGTCCACCTCCTTGCATTTTCCATGGGCAGAGCAAATGGTGTCAACTTACACGCCTCCGGCCAGGGAGGGGCGACCTACACTTTCTTCAGGGGATACAAGCCCATGCCTTCCGTGTGAAAGGCCTCTATGCCTCTTTGCTTCGGCAGCCCAGGGATAGCGTCAGCCCTGAAATGCTTCCGAAGGAGCAGAGTCAGAGATCCTTCGAACCACAGAGCAGGTGCAGCCCAGAACAAGGACTGCTCTTGGCCTGAGAACACCCACTGCCCAGCGCTTCTTTGGGGTACGCACGTGTAGAGGAAGGGGGTTGAATTCTGCTGCGTGATAACTTCTCCGGGCCACGTAGTGTGAGCGCAAGTAGAGTGGCCCTACACCTCCTCCCAGTTTCCTGTGTAAGTTGTAGAAGGCCAACTCCCTGCTTGAATCCCTGGGTGGGGTACGTACCGTCCAGAGAAAGATGGATGCTTGGGACCCTGGGCTGGGAGCTGGGTTAATGTTCTGTGCATCCACTTGGCAGCTGTTCTCTCTAAGCGGGTCCCAAAGGCTTTTTGGAGGAGTTTCCTGAGAGGGTCGGAAACAGGAAAGTAGCCAACAGGCCCACGGGGATGCCAGTTCTCTCTAGCAACAAGGCTACCAGCCTCAGACACTAGCGTTCTCTTTGGTACATGAAAGAACACTGTGCTTGGAAACTTCTTCCATCCAGTTTGCGAGTCGCGCTTCCACTGGGTCCTAGGATTCCAAGTGTTGCCATGCCGTCACAATGTCCAATTCTGAGGCCTAGGACGGCAGAGTGTCTGGCAGCTCTCAAAGAGACCTTAGCAATGCAGGCTTTTTGGCTCCTTCCGCCCAGAAACCAGCTCCTCCAGATCCTCTGTCGTTAGGTATTTCATGTCCGAATATCTCAGGGGGCCCTCATTCCTCCTCCACGAAGTAAGGCCCAAACGGCATTGCCCTAAAGGGAAGAAGCCTTCTGAGTCCGGCAGAGAGGAAGTCTCCGCCACTCTGCATTCCCACTCGGCTGAGCCCTGGGTATCGGACCGAGAGAGGGAGAAAGAGAGCCGTAACCCCGAGCTTTTCCACAATGCGGTATAGGCCTCACCCTTCAAGCCCACGTCAATTTCATAGCGAAAACACCAGGCCTCGGTGTGCTTTCCTGTGGCAAGGAAACTTGGCTTTCATTCTTCAGGTGGCACATTGGCTCAGGACTGCCCTACCCCAAGGACTCAGGCTGTGCAGCCCGACTGGTTGAGATCAGCACTTCTGGCCCTCTCCCGGATGAACCAACTAGGAAAGGAGCCTCTCCTAAGCTGGGAAACGTGGTGGCTTTTCCTAGTCTACCGAGGAACAGCGCTCTGAGGGAGAGGAGCTGCTGACGTGTGGTAGCAAAGTCTCCTCTGCTGAAGAGAAACATTTCATTGTAAGCGGGTTCCATCAGCCTTGCCACCTTTTCTCAGCTGGCTATCATGGAGGGCAGTCTGTTGGCAGATTCCCCTGAGGCCCTGCTTCCCAGGCTGTGATCCACACACGCCGCCTGCTTCAGCCCAAAGGGACAGCTTATGGTAAGGTCAAAACCCTGTGCTGGCAAGTTCCTGCCCAACCCTCGCACAGGGACAAGCATATTGGCCATTGGTCAAAGGCTTTCCCCACAAGCTTAACACGTTTGGTCCCATCTAGCCTCCGAAGGCCGAGTTGACCTAGCTAGGAATCAAAGTTCAGGAAAGGTACTCAGGGTGCTGGTGACTGCAGGTTCTTTCACCAGGCAGCCCAAATCGAGTCCACCTCCTTGCATTTTCCATGGGCAGAGCAAATGGTGTCAACTTACACGCCTCCGGCCAGGGAGGGGCGACCTACACTTTCTTCAGGGGATACAAGCCCATGCCTTCCGTGTGAAAGGCCTCTATGCCTCTTTGCTTCGGCAGCCCAGGGATAGCGTCAGCCCTGAAATGCTTCCGAAGGAGCAGAGTCAGAGATCCTTCGAACCACAGAGCAGGTGCAGCCCAGAACAAGGACTGCTCTTGGCCTGAGAACACCCACTGCCCAGCGCTTCTTTGGGGTACGCACGTGTAGAGGAAGGGGGTTGAATTCTGCTGCGTGATAACTTCTCCGGGCCACGTAGTGTGAGCGCAAGTAGAGTGGCCCTACACCTCCTCCCAGTTTCCTGTGTAAGTTGTAGAAGGCCAACTCCCTGCTTGAATCCCTGGGTGGGGTACGTACCGTCCAGAGAAAGATGGATGCTTGGGACCCTGGGCTGGGAGCTGGGTTAATGTTCTGTGCATCCACTTGGCAGCTGTTCTCTCTAAGCGGGTCCCAAAGGCTTTTTGGAGGAGTTTCCTGAGAGGGTCGGAAACAGGAAAGTAGCCAACAGGCCCACGGGGATGCCAGTTCTCTCTAGCAACAAGGCTACCAGCCTCAGACACTAGCGTTCTCTTTGGTACATGAAAGAACACTGTGCTTGGAAACTTCTTCCATCCAGTTTGCGAGTCGCGCTTCCACTGGGTCCTAGGATTCCAAGTGTTGCCATGCCGTCACAATGTCCAATTCTGAGGCCTAGGACGGCAGAGTGTCTGGCAGCTCTCAAAGAGACCTTAGCAATGCAGGCTTTTTGGCTCCTTCCGCCCAGAAACCAGCTCCTCCAGATCCTCTGTCGTTAGGTATTTCATGTCCGAATATCTCAGGGGGCCCTCATTCCTCCTCCACGAAGTAAGGCCCAAACGGCATTGCCCTAAAGGGAAGAAGCCTTCTGAGTCCGGCAGAGAGGAAGTCTCCGCCACTCTGCATTCCCACTCGGCTGAGCCCTGGGTATCGGACCGAGAGAGGGAGAAAGAGAGCCGTAACCCCGAGCTTTTCCACAATGCGGTATAGGCCTCACCCTTCAAGCCCACGTCAATTTCATAGCGAAAACACCAGGCCTCGGTGTGCTTTCCTGTGGCAAGGAAACTTGGCTTTCATTCTTCAGGTGGCACATTGGCTCAGGACTGCCCTACCCCAAGGACTCAGGCTGTGCAGCCCGACTGGTTGAGATCAGCACTTCTGGCCCTCTCCCGGATGAACCAACTAGGAAAGGAGCCTCTCCTAAGCTGGGAAACGTGGTGGCTTTTCCTAGTCTACCGAGGAACAGCGCTCTGAGGGAGAGGAGCTGCTGACGTGTGGTAGCAAAGTCTCCTCTGCTGAAGAGAAACATTTCATTGTAAGCGGGTTCCATCAGCCTTGCCACCTTTTCTCAGCTGGCTATCATGGAGGGCAGTCTGTTGGCAGATTCCCCTGAGGCCCTGCTTCCCAGGCTGTGATCCACACACGCCGCCTGCTTCAGCCCAAAGGGACAGCTTATGGTAAGGTCAAAACCCTGTGCTGGCAAGTTCCTGCCCAACCCTCGCACAGGGACAAGCATATTGGCCATTGGTCAAAGGCTTTCCCCACAAGCTTAACACGTTTGGTCCCATCTAGCCTCCGAAGGCCGAGTTGACCTAGCTAGGAATCAAAGTTCAGGAAAGGTACTCAGGGTGCTGGTGACTGCAGGTTCTTTCACCAGGCAGCCCAAATCGAGTCCACCTCCTTGCATTTTCCATGGGCAGAGCAAATGGTGTCAACTTACACGCCTCCGGCCAGGGAGGGGCGACCTACACTTTCTTCAGGGGATACAAGCCCATGCCTTCCGTGTGAAAGGCCTCTATGCCTCTTTGCTTCGGCAGCCCAGGGATAGCGTCAGCCCTGAAATGCTTCCGAAGGAGCAGAGTCAGAGATCCTTCGAACCACAGAGCAGGTGCAGCCCAGAACAAGGACTGCTCTTGGCCTGAGAACACCCACTGCCCAGCGCTTCTTTGGGGTACGCACGTGTAGAGGAAGGGGGTTGAATTCTGCTGCGTGATAACTTCTCCGGGCCACGTAGTGTGAGCGCAAGTAGAGTGGCCCTACACCTCCTCCCAGTTTCCTGTGTAAGTTGTAGAAGGCCAACTCCCTGCTTGAATCCCTGGGTGGGGTACGTACCGTCCAGAGAAAGATGGATGCTTGGGACCCTGGGCTGGGAGCTGGGTTAATGTTCTGTGCATCCACTTGGCAGCTGTTCTCTCTAAGCGGGTCCCAAAGGCTTTTTGGAGGAGTTTCCTGAGAGGGTCGGAAACAGGAAAGTAGCCAACAGGCCCACGGGGATGCCAGTTCTCTCTAGCAACAAGGCTACCAGCCTCAGACACTAGCGTTCTCTTTGGTACATGAAAGAACACTGTGCTTGGAAACTTCTTCCATCCAGTTTGCGAGTCGCGCTTCCACTGGGTCCTAGGATTCCAAGTGTTGCCATGCCGTCACAATGTCCAATTCTGAGGCCTAGGACGGCAGAGTGTCTGGCAGCTCTCAAAGAGACCTTAGCAATGCAGGCTTTTTGGCTCCTTCCGCCCAGAAACCAGCTCCTCCAGATCCTCTGTCGTTAGGTATTTCATGTCCGAATATCTCAGGGGGCCCTCATTCCTCCTCCACGAAGTAAGGCCCAAACGGCATTGCCCTAAAGGGAAGAAGCCTTCTGAGTCCGGCAGAGAGGAAGTCTCCGCCACTCTGCATTCCCACTCGGCTGAGCCCTGGGTATCGGACCGAGAGAGGGAGAAAGAGAGCCGTAACCCCGAGCTTTTCCACAATGCGGTATAGGCCTCACCCTTCAAGCCCACGTCAATTTCATAGCGAAAACACCAGGCCTCGGTGTGCTTTCCTGTGGCAAGGAAACTTGGCTTTCATTCTTCAGGTGGCACATTGGCTCAGGACTGCCCTACCCCAAGGACTCAGGCTGTGCAGCCCGACTGGTTGAGATCAGCACTTCTGGCCCTCTCCCGGATGAACCAACTAGGAAAGGAGCCTCTCCTAAGCTGGGAAACGTGGTGGCTTTTCCTAGTCTACCGAGGAACAGCGCTCTGAGGGAGAGGAGCTGCTGACGTGTGGTAGCAAAGTCTCCTCTGCTGAAGAGAAACATTTCATTGTAAGCGGGTTCCATCAGCCTTGCCACCTTTTCTCAGCTGGCTATCATGGAGGGCAGTCTGTTGGCAGATTCCCCTGAGGCCCTGCTTCCCAGGCTGTGATCCACACACGCCGCCTGCTTCAGCCCAAAGGGACAGCTTATGGTAAGGTCAAAACCCTGTGCTGGCAAGTTCCTGCCCAACCCTCGCACAGGGACAAGCATATTGGCCATTGGTCAAAGGCTTTCCCCACAAGCTTAACACGTTTGGTCCCATCTAGCCTCCGAAGGCCGAGTTGACCTAGCTAGGAATCAAAGTTCAGGAAAGGTACTCAGGGTGCTGGTGACTGCAGGTTCTTTCACCAGGCAGCCCAAATCGAGTCCACCTCCTTGCATTTTCCATGGGCAGAGCAAATGGTGTCAACTTACACGCCTCCGGCCAGGGAGGGGCGACCTACACTTTCTTCAGGGGATACAAGCCCATGCCTTCCGTGTGAAAGGCCTCTATGCCTCTTTGCTTCGGCAGCCCAGGGATAGCGTCAGCCCTGAAATGCTTCCGAAGGAGCAGAGTCAGAGATCCTTCGAACCACAGAGCAGGTGCAGCCCAGAACAAGGACTGCTCTTGGCCTGAGAACACCCACTGCCCAGCGCTTCTTTGGGGTACGCACGTGTAGAGGAAGGGGGTTGAATTCTGCTGCGTGATAACTTCTCCGGGCCACGTAGTGTGAGCGCAAGTAGAGTGGCCCTACACCTCCTCCCAGTTTCCTGTGTAAGTTGTAGAAGGCCAACTCCCTGCTTGAATCCCTGGGTGGGGTACGTACCGTCCAGAGAAAGATGGATGCTTGGGACCCTGGGCTGGGAGCTAGGTTAATGTTCTGTGCATCCACTTGGCAGCTGTTCTCTCTAAGCGGGTCCCAAAGGCTTTTTGGAGGAGTTTCCTGAGAGGGTCGGAAACAGGAAAGTAGCCAACAGGCCCACGGGGATGCCAGTTCTCTCTAGCAACAAGGCTACCAGCCTCAGACACTAGCGTTCTCTTTGGTACATGAAAGAACACTGTGCTTGGAAACTTCTTCCATCCAGTTTGCGAGTCGCGCTTCCACTGGGTCCTAGGATTCCAAGTGTTGCCATGCCGTCACAATGTCCAATTCTGAGGCCTAGGACGGCAGAGTGTCTGGCAGCTCTCAAAGAGACCTTAGCAATGCAGGCTTTTTGGCTCCTTCCGCCCAGAAACCAGCTCCTCCAGATCCTCTGTCGTTAGGTATTTCATGTCCGAATATCTCAGGGGGCCCTCATTCCTCCTCCACGAAGTAAGGCCCAAACGGCATTGCCCTAAAGGGAAGAAGCCTTCTGAGTCCGGCAGAGAGGAAGTCTCCGCCACTCTGCATTCCCACTCGGCTGAGCCCTGGGTATCGGACCGAGAGAGGGAGAAAGAGAGCCGTAACCCCGAGCTTTTCCACAATGCGGTATAGGCCTCACCCTTCAAGCCCACGTCAATTTCATAGCGAAAACACCAGGCCTCGGTGTGCTTTCCTGTGGCAAGGAAACTTGGCTTTCATTCTTCAGGTGGCACATTGGCTCAGGACTGCCCTACCCCAAGGACTCAGGCTGTGCAGCCCGACTGGTTGAGATCAGCACTTCTGGCCCTCTCCCGGATGAACCAACTAGGAAAGGAGCCTCTCCTAAGCTGGGAAACGTGGTGGCTTTTCCTAGTCTACCGAGGAACAGCGCTCTGAGGGAGAGGAGCTGCTGACGTGTGGTAGCAAAGTCTCCTCTGCTGAAGAGAAACATTTCATTGTAAGCGGGTTCCATCAGCCTTGCCACCTTTTCTCAGCTGGCTATCATGGAGGGCAGTCTGTTGGCAGATTCCCCTGAGGCCCTGCTTCCCAGGCTGTGATCCACACACGCCGCCTGCTTCAGCCCAAAGGGACAGCTTATGGTAAGGTCAAAACCCTGTGCTGGCAAGTTCCTGCCCAACCCTCGCACAGGGACAAGCATATTGGCCATTGGTCAAAGGCTTTCCCCACAAGCTTAACACGTTTGGTCCCATCTAGCCTCCGAAGGCCGAGTTGACCTAGCTAGGAATCAAAGTTCAGGAAAGGTACTCAGGGTGCTGGTGACTGCAGGTTCTTTCACCAGGCAGCCCAAATCGAGTCCACCTCCTTGCATTTTCCATGGGCAGAGCAAATGGTGTCAACTTACACGCCTCCGGCCAGGGAGGGGCGACCTACACTTTCTTCAGGGGATACAAGCCCATGCCTTCCGTGTGAAAGGCCTCTATGCCTCTTTGCTTCGGCAGCCCAGGGATAGCGTCAGCCCTGAAATGCTTCCGAAGGAGCAGAGTCAGAGATCCTTCGAACCACAGAGCAGGTGCAGCCCAGAACAAGGACTGCTCTTGGCCTGAGAACACCCACTGCCCAGCGCTTCTTTGGGGTACGCACGTGTAGAGGAAGGGGGTTGAATTCTGCTGCGTGATAACTTCTCCGGGCCACGTAGTGTGAGCGCAAGTAGAGTGGCCCTACACCTCCTCCCAGTTTCCTGTGTAAGTTGTAGAAGGCCAACTCCCTGCTTGAATCCCTGGGTGGGGTACGTACCGTCCAGAGAAAGATGGATGCTTGGGACCCTGGGCTGGGAGCTAGGTTAATGTTCTGTGCATCCACTTGGCAGCTGTTCTCTCTAAGCGGGTCCCAAAGGCTTTTTGGAGGAGTTTCCTGAGAGGGTCGGAAACAGGAAAGTAGCCAACAGGCCCACGGGGATGCCAGTTCTCTCTAGCAACAAGGCTACCAGCCTCAGACACTAGCGTTCTCTTTGGTACATGAAAGAACACTGTGCTTGGAAACTTCTTCCATCCAGTTTGCGAGTCGCGCTTCCACTGGGTCCTAGGATTCCAAGTGTTGCCATGCCGTCACAATGTCCAATTCTGAGGCCTAGGACGGCAGAGTGTCTGGCAGCTCTCAAAGAGACCTTAGCAATGCAGGCTTTTTGGCTCCTTCCGCCCAGAAACCAGCTCCTCCAGATCCTCTGTCGTTAGGTATTTCATGTCCGAATATCTCAGGGGGCCCTCATTCCTCCTCCACGAAGTAAGGCCCAAACGGCATTGCCCTAAAGGGAAGAAGCCTTCTGAGTCCGGCAGAGAGGAAGTCTCCGCCACTCTGCATTCCCACTCGGCTGAGCCCTGGGTATCGGACCGAGAGAGGGAGAAAGAGAGCCGTAACCCCGAGCTTTTCCACAATGCGGTATAGGCCTCACCCTTCAAGCCCACGTCAATTTCATAGCGAAAACACCAGGCCTCGGTGTGCTTTCCTGTGGCAAGGAAACTTGGCTTTCATTCTTCAGGTGGCACATTGGCTCAGGACTGCCCTACCCCAAGGACTCAGGCTGTGCAGCCCGACTGGTTGAGATCAGCACTTCTGGCCCTCTCCCGGATGAACCAACTAGGAAAGGAGCCTCTCCTAAGCTGGGAAACGTGGTGGCTTTTCCTAGTCTACCGAGGAACAGCGCTCTGAGGGAGAGGAGCTGCTGACGTGTGGTAGCAAAGTCTCCTCTGCTGAAGAGAAACATTTCATTGTAAGCGGGTTCCATCAGCCTTGCCACCTTTTCTCAGCTGGCTATCATGGAGGGCAGTCTGTTGGCAGATTCCCCTGAGGCCCTGCTTCCCAGGCTGTGATCCACACACGCCGCCTGCTTCAGCCCAAAGGGACAGCTTATGGTAAGGTCAAAACCCTGTGCTGGCAAGTTCCTGCCCAACCCTCGCACAGGGACAAGCATATTGGCCATTGGTCAAAGGCTTTCCCCACAAGCTTAACACGTTTGGTCCCATCTAGCCTCCGAAGGCCGAGTTGACCTAGCTAGGAATCAAAGTTCAGGAAAGGTACTCAGGGTGCTGGTGACTGCAGGTTCTTTCACCAGGCAGCCCAAATCGAGTCCACCTCCTTGCATTTTCCATGGGCAGAGCAAATGGTGTCAACTTACACGCCTCCGGCCAGGGAGGGGCGACCTACACTTTCTTCAGGGGATACAAGCCCATGCCTTCCGTGTGAAAGGCCTCTATGCCTCTTTGCTTCGGCAGCCCAGGGATAGCGTCAGCCCTGAAATGCTTCCGAAGGAGCAGAGTCAGAGATCCTTCGAACCACAGAGCAGGTGCAGCCCAGAACAAGGACTGCTCTTGGCCTGAGAACACCCACTGCCCAGCGCTTCTTTGGGGTACGCACGTGTAGAGGAAGGGGGTTGAATTCTGCTGCGTGATAACTTCTCCGGGCCACGTAGTGTGAGCGCAAGTAGAGTGGCCCTACACCTCCTCCCAGTTTCCTGTGTAAGTTGTAGAAGGCCAACTCCCTGCTTGAATCCCTGGGTGGGGTACGTACCGTCCAGAGAAAGATGGATGCTTGGGACCCTGGGCTGGGAGCTAGGTTAATGTTCTGTGCATCCACTTGGCAGCTGTTCTCTCTAAGCGGGTCCCAAAGGCTTTTTGGAGGAGTTTCCTGAGAGGGTCGGAAACAGGAAAGTAGCCAACAGGCCCACGGGGATGCCAGTTCTCTCTAGCAACAAGGCTACCAGCCTCAGACACTAGCGTTCTCTTTGGTACATGAAAGAACACTGTGCTTGGAAACTTCTTCCATCCAGTTTGCGAGTCGCGCTTCCACTGGGTCCTAGGATTCCAAGTGTTGCCATGCCGTCACAATGTCCAATTCTGAGGCCTAGGACGGCAGAGTGTCTGGCAGCTCTCAAAGAGACCTTAGCAATGCAGGCTTTTTGGCTCCTTCCGCCCAGAAACCAGCTCCTCCAGATCCTCTGTCGTTAGGTATTTCATGTCCGAATATCTCAGGGGGCCCTCATTCCTCCTCCACGAAGTAAGGCCCAAACGGCATTGCCCTAAAGGGAAGAAGCCTTCTGAGTCCGGCAGAGAGGAAGTCTCCGCCACTCTGCATTCCCACTCGGCTGAGCCCTGGGTATCGGACCGAGAGAGGGAGAAAGAGAGCCGTAACCCCGAGCTTTTCCACAATGCGGTATAGGCCTCACCCTTCAAGCCCACGTCAATTTCATAGCGAAAACACCAGGCCTCGGTGTGCTTTCCTGTGGCAAGGAAACTTGGCTTTCATTCTTCAGGTGGCACATTGGCTCAGGACTGCCCTACCCCAAGGACTCAGGCTGTGCAGCCCGACTGGTTGAGATCAGCACTTCTGGCCCTCTCCCGGATGAACCAACTAGGAAAGGAGCCTCTCCTAAGCTGGGAAACGTGGTGGCTTTTCCTAGTCTACCGAGGAACAGCGCTCTGAGGGAGAGGAGCTGCTGACGTGTGGTAGCAAAGTCTCCTCTGCTGAAGAGAAACATTTCATTGTAAGCGGGTTCCATCAGCCTTGCCACCTTTTCTCAGCTGGCTATCATGGAGGGCAGTCTGTTGGCAGATTCCCCTGAGGCCCTGCTTCCCAGGCTGTGATCCACACACGCCGCCTGCTTCAGCCCAAAGGGACAGCTTATGGTAAGGTCAAAACCCTGTGCTGGCAAGTTCCTGCCCAACCCTCGCACAGGGACAAGCATATTGGCCATTGGTCAAAGGCTTTCCCCACAAGCTTAACACGTTTGGTCCCATCTAGCCTCCGAAGGCCGAGTTGACCTAGCTAGGAATCAAAGTTCAGGAAAGGTACTCAGGGTGCTGGTGACTGCAGGTTCTTTCACCAGGCAGCCCAAATCGAGTCCACCTCCTTGCATTTTCCATGGGCAGAGCAAATGGTGTCAACTTACACGCCTCCGGCCAGGGAGGGGCGACCTACACTTTCTTCAGGGGATACAAGCCCATGCCTTCCGTGTGAAAGGCCTCTATGCCTCTTTGCTTCGGCAGCCCAGGGATAGCGTCAGCCCTGAAATGCTTCCGAAGGAGCAGAGTCAGAGATCCTTCGAACCACAGAGCAGGTGCAGCCCAGAACAAGGACTGCTCTTGGCCTGAGAACACCCACTGCCCAGCGCTTCTTTGGGGTACGCACGTGTAGAGGAAGGGGGTTGAATTCTGCTGCGTGATAACTTCTCCGGGCCACGTAGTGTGAGCGCAAGTAGAGTGGCCCTACACCTCCTCCCAGTTTCCTGTGTAAGTTGTAGAAGGCCAACTCCCTGCTTGAATCCCTGGGTGGGGTACGTACCGTCCAGAGAAAGATGGATGCTTGGGACCCTGGGCTGGGAGCTAGGTTAATGTTCTGTGCATCCACTTGGCAGCTGTTCTCTCTAAGCGGGTCCCAAAGGCTTTTTGGAGGAGTTTCCTGAGAGGGTCGGAAACAGGAAAGTAGCCAACAGGCCCACGGGGATGCCAGTTCTCTCTAGCAACAAGGCTACCAGCCTCAGACACTAGCGTTCTCTTTGGTACATGAAAGAACACTGTGCTTGGAAACTTCTTCCATCCAGTTTGCGAGTCGCGCTTCCACTGGGTCCTAGGATTCCAAGTGTTGCCATGCCGTCACAATGTCCAATTCTGAGGCCTAGGACGGCAGAGTGTCTGGCAGCTCTCAAAGAGACCTTAGCAATGCAGGCTTTTTGGCTCCTTCCGCCCAGAAACCAGCTCCTCCAGATCCTCTGTCGTTAGGTATTTCATGTCCGAATATCTCAGGGGGCCCTCATTCCTCCTCCACGAAGTAAGGCCCAAACGGCATTGCCCTAAAGGGAAGAAGCCTTCTGAGTCCGGCAGAGAGGAAGTCTCCGCCACTCTGCATTCCCACTCGGCTGAGCCCTGGGTATCGGACCGAGAGAGGGAGAAAGAGAGCCGTAACCCCGAGCTTTTCCACAATGCGGTATAGGCCTCACCCTTCAAGCCCACGTCAATTTCATAGCGAAAACACCAGGCCTCGGTGTGCTTTCCTGTGGCAAGGAAACTTGGCTTTCATTCTTCAGGTGGCACATTGGCTCAGGACTGCCCTACCCCAAGGACTCAGGCTGTGCAGCCCGACTGGTTGAGATCAGCACTTCTGGCCCTCTCCCGGATGAACCAACTAGGAAAGGAGCCTCTCCTAAGCTGGGAAACGTGGTGGCTTTTCCTAGTCTACCGAGGAACAGCGCTCTGAGGGAGAGGAGCTGCTGACGTGTGGTAGCAAAGTCTCCTCTGCTGAAGAGAAACATTTCATTGTAAGCGGGTTCCATCAGCCTTGCCACCTTTTCTCAGCTGGCTATCATGGAGGGCAGTCTGTTGGCAGACTCCCCTGAGGTCCTGCTTCCCAGGCTGTGATCCACACACGCCGCCTGCTTCAGCCCAAAGGGACAGCTTATGGTAAGGTCAAAACCCTGTGCTGGCAAGTTCCTGCCCAACCCTCGCACAGGGACAAGCATATTGGCCATTGGTCAAAGGCTTTCCCCACAAGCTTAACACGTTTGGTCCCATCTAGCCTCCGAAGGCCGAGTTGACCTAGCTAGGAATCAAAGTTCAGGAAAGGTACTCAGGGTGCTGGTGACTGCAGGTTCTTTCACCAGGCAGCCCAAATCGAGTCCACCTCCTTGCATTTTCCATGGGCAGAGCAAATGGTGTCAACTTACACGCCTCCGGCCAGGGAGGGGCGACCTACACTTTCTTCAGGGGATACAAGCCCATGCCTTCCGTGTGAAAGGCCTCTATGCCTCTTTGCTTCGGCAGCCCAGGGATAGCGTCAGCCCTGAAATGCTTCCGAAGGAGCAGAGTCAGAGATCCTTCGAACCACAGAGCAGGTGCAGCCCAGAACAAGGACTGCTCTTGGCCTGAGAACACCCACTGCCCAGCGCTTCTTTGGGGTACGCACGTGTAGAGGAAGGGGGTTGAATTCTGCTGCGTGATAACTTCTCCGGGCCACGTAGTGTGAGCGCAAGTAGAGTGGCCCTACACCTCCTCCCAGTTTCCTGTGTAAGTTGTAGAAGGCCAACTCCCTGCTTGAATCCCTGGGTGGGGTACGTACCGTCCAGAGAAAGATGGATGCTTGGGACCCTGGGCTGGGAGCTAGGTTAATGTTCTGTGCATCCACTTGGCAGCTGTTCTCTCTAAGCGGGTCCCAAAGGCTTTTTGGAGGAGTTTCCTGAGAGGGTCGGAAACAGGAAAGTAGCCAACAGGCCCACGGGGATGCCAGTTCTCTCTAGCAACAAGGCTACCAGCCTCAGACACTAGCGTTCTCTTTGGTACATGAAAGAACACTGTGCTTGGAAACTTCTTCCATCCAGTTTGCGAGTCGCGCTTCCACTGGGTCCTAGGATTCCAAGTGTTGCCATGCCGTCACAATGTCCAATTCTGAGGCCTAGGACGGCAGAGTGTCTGGCAGCTCTCAAAGAGACCTTAGCAATGCAGGCTTTTTGGCTCCTTCCGCCCAGAAACCAGCTCCTCCAGATCCTCTGTCGTTAGGTATTTCATGTCCGAATATCTCAGGGGGCCCTCATTCCTCCTCCACGAAGTAAGGCCCAAACGGCATTGCCCTAAAGGGAAGAAGCCTTCTGAGTCCGGCAGAGAGGAAGTCTCCGCCACTCTGCATTCCCACTCGGCTGAGCCCTGGGTATCGGACCGAGAGAGGGAGAAAGAGAGCCGTAACCCCGAGCTTTTCCACAATGCGGTATAGGCCTCACCCTTCAAGCCCACGTCAATTTCATAGCGAAAACACCAGGCCTCGGTGTGCTTTCCTGTGGCAAGGAAACTTGGCTTTCATTCTTCAGGTGGCACATTGGCTCAGGACTGCCCTACCCCAAGGACTCAGGCTGTGCAGCCCGACTGGTTGAGATCAGCACTTCTGGCCCTCTCCCGGATGAACCAACTAGGAAAGGAGCCTCTCCTAAGCTGGGAAACGTGGTGGCTTTTCCTAGTCTACCGAGGAACAGCGCTCTGAGGGAGAGGAGCTGCTGACGTGTGGTAGCAAAGTCTCCTCTGCTGAAGAGAAACATTTCATTGTAAGCGGGTTCCATCAGCCTTGCCACCTTTTCTCAGCTGGCTATCATGGAGGGCAGTCTGTTGGCAGATTCCCCTGAGGCCCTGCTTCCCAGGCTGTGATCCACACACGCCGCCTGCTTCAGCCCAAAGGGACAGCTTATGGTAAGGTCAAAACCCTGTGCTGGCAAGTTCCTGCCCAACCCTCGCACAGGGACAAGCATATTGGCCATTGGTCAAAGGCTTTCCCCACAAGCTTAACACGTTTGGTCCCATCTAGCCTCCGAAGGCCGAGTTGACCTAGCTAGGAATCAAAGTTCAGGAAAGGTACTCAGGGTGCTGGTGACTGCAGGTTCTTTCACCAGGCAGCCCAAATCGAGTCCACCTCCTTGCATTTTCCATGGGCAGAGCAAATGGTGTCAACTTACACGCCTCCGGCCAGGGAGGGGCGACCTACACTTTCTTCAGGGGATACAAGCCCATGCCTTCCGTGTGAAAGGCCTCTATGCCTCTTTGCTTCGGCAGCCCAGGGATAGCGTCAGCCCTGAAATGCTTCCGAAGGAGCAGAGTCAGAGATCCTTCGAACCACAGAGCAGGTGCAGCCCAGAACAAGGACTGCTCTTGGCCTGAGAACACCCACTGCCCAGCGCTTCTTTGGGGTACGCACGTGTAGAGGAAGGGGGTTGAATTCTGCTGCGTGATAACTTCTCCGGGCCACGTAGTGTGAGCGCAAGTAGAGTGGCCCTACACCTCCTCCCAGTTTCCTGTGTAAGTTGTAGAAGGCCAACTCCCTGCTTGAATCCCTGGGTGGGGTACGTACCGTCCAGAGAAAGATGGATGCTTGGGACCCTGGGCTGGGAGCTAGGTTAATGTTCTGTGCATCCACTTGGCAGCTGTTCTCTCTAAGCGGGTCCCAAAGGCTTTTTGGAGGAGTTTCCTGAGAGGGTCGGAAACAGGAAAGTAGCCAACAGGCCCACGGGGATGCCAGTTCTCTCTAGCAACAAGGCTACCAGCCTCAGACACTAGCGTTCTCTTTGGTACATGAAAGAACACTGTGCTTGGAAACTTCTTCCATCCAGTTTGCGAGTCGCGCTTCCACTGGGTCCTAGGATTCCAAGTGTTGCCATGCCGTCACAATGTCCAATTCTGAGGCCTAGGACGGCAGAGTGTCTGGCAGCTCTCAAAGAGACCTTAGCAATGCAGGCTTTTTGGCTCCTTCCGCCCAGAAACCAGCTCCTCCAGATCCTCTGTCGTTAGGTATTTCATGTCCGAATATCTCAGGGGGCCCTCATTCCTCCTCCACGAAGTAAGGCCCAAACGGCATTGCCCTAAAGGGAAGAAGCCTTCTGAGTCCGGCAGAGAGGAAGTCTCCGCCACTCTGCATTCCCACTCGGCTGAGCCCTGGGTATCGGACCGAGAGAGGGAGAAAGAGAGCCGTAACCCCGAGCTTTTCCACAATGCGGTATAGGCCTCACCCTTCAAGCCCACGTCAATTTCATAGCGAAAACACCAGGCCTCGGTGTGCTTTCCTGTGGCAAGGAAACTTGGCTTTCATTCTTCAGGTGGCACATTGGCTCAGGACTGCCCTACCCCAAGGACTCAGGCTGTGCAGCCCGACTGGTTGAGATCAGCACTTCTGGCCCTCTCCCGGATGAACCAACTAGGAAAGGAGCCTCTCCTAAGCTGGGAAACGTGGTGGCTTTTCCTAGTCTACCGAGGAACAGCGCTCTGAGGGAGAGGAGCTGCTGACGTGTGGTAGCAAAGTCTCCTCTGCTGAAGAGAAACATTTCATTGTAAGCGGGTTCCATCAGCCTTGCCACCTTTTCTCAGCTGGCTATCATGGAGGGCAGTCTGTTGGCAGATTCCCCTGAGGCCCTGCTTCCCAGGCTGTGATCCACACACGCCGCCTGCTTCAGCCCAAAGGGACAGCTTATGGTAAGGTCAAAACCCTGTGCTGGCAAGTTCCTGCCCAACCCTCGCACAGGGACAAGCATATTGGCCATTGGTCAAAGGCTTTCCCCACAAGCTTAACACGTTTGGTCCCATCTAGCCTCCGAAGGCCGAGTTGACCTAGCTAGGAATCAAAGTTCAGGAAAGGTACTCAGGGTGCTGGTGACTGCAGGTTCTTTCACCAGGCAGCCCAAATCGAGTCCACCTCCTTGCATTTTCCATGGGCAGAGCAAATGGTGTCAACTTACACGCCTCCGGCCAGGGAGGGGCGACCTACACTTTCTTCAGGGGATACAAGCCCATGCCTTCCGTGTGAAAGGCCTCTATGCCTCTTTGCTTCGGCAGCCCAGGGATAGCGTCAGCCCTGAAATGCTTCCGAAGGAGCAGAGTCAGAGATCCTTCGAACCACAGAGCAGGTGCAGCCCAGAACAAGGACTGCTCTTGGCCTGAGAACACCCACTGCCCAGCGCTTCTTTGGGGTACGCACGTGTAGAGGAAGGGGGTTGAATTCTGCTGCGTGATAACTTCTCCGGGCCACGTAGTGTGAGCGCAAGTAGAGTGGCCCTACACCTCCTCCCAGTTTCCTGTGTAAGTTGTAGAAGGCCAACTCCCTGCTTGAATCCCTGGGTGGGGTACGTACCGTCCAGAGAAAGATGGATGCTTGGGACCCTGGGCTGGGAGCTAGGTTAATGTTCTGTGCATCCACTTGGCAGCTGTTCTCTCTAAGCGGGTCCCAAAGGCTTTTTGGAGGAGTTTCCTGAGAGGGTCGGAAACAGGAAAGTAGCCAACAGGCCCACGGGGATGCCAGTTCTCTCTAGCAACAAGGCTACCAGCCTCAGACACTAGCGTTCTCTTTGGTACATGAAAGAACACTGTGCTTGGAAACTTCTTCCATCCAGTTTGCGAGTCGCGCTTCCACTGGGTCCTAGGATTCCAAGTGTTGCCATGCCGTCACAATGTCCAATTCTGAGGCCTAGGACGGCAGAGTGTCTGGCAGCTCTCAAAGAGACCTTAGCAATGCAGGCTTTTTGGCTCCTTCCGCCCAGAAACCAGCTCCTCCAGATCCTCTGTCGTTAGGTATTTCATGTCCGAATATCTCAGGGGGCCCTCATTCCTCCTCCACGAAGTAAGGCCCAAACGGCATTGCCCTAAAGGGAAGAAGCCTTCTGAGTCCGGCAGAGAGGAAGTCTCCGCCACTCTGCATTCCCACTCGGCTGAGCCCTGGGTATCGGACCGAGAGAGGGAGAAAGAGAGCCGTAACCCCGAGCTTTTCCACAATGCGGTATAGGCCTCACCCTTCAAGCCCACGTCAATTTCATAGCGAAAACACCAGGCCTCGGTGTGCTTTCCTGTGGCAAGGAAACTTGGCTTTCATCCTTCAGGTGGCACATTGGCTCAGGACTGCCCTACCCCAAGGACTCAGGCTGTGCAGCCCGACTGGTTGAGATCAGCACTTCTGGCCCTCTCCCGGATGAACCAACTAGGAAAGGAGCCTCTCCTAAGCTGGGAAACGTGGTGGCTTTTCCTAGTCTACAGAGGAACAGCACTCTGAGGGAGAGGAGCTGCTGACGTGTGGTAGCAAAGTCTCCTCTGCTGAAGAGAAACATTTCATTGTAAGCGGGTTCCATCAGCCTTGCCACCTTTTCTCAGCTGGCTATCATGGAGGGCAGTCTGTTGGCAGATTCCCCTGAGGCCCTGCTTCCCAGGCTGTGATCCACACACGCCGCCTGCTTCAGCCCAAAGGGACAGCTTATGGTAAGGTCAAAACCCTGTGCTGGCAAGTTCCTGCCCAACCCTCGCACAGGGACAAGCATATTGGCCATTGGTCAAAGGCTTTCCCCACAAGCTTAACACGTTTGGTCCCATCTAGCCTCCGAAGGCCGAGTTGACCTAGCTAGGAATCAAAGTTCAGGAAAGGTACTCAGGGTGCTGGTGACTGCAGGTTCTTTCACCAGGCAGCCCAAATCGAGTCCACCTCCTTGCATTTTCCATGGGCAGAGCAAATGGTGTCAACTTACACGCCTCCGGCCAGGGAGGGGCGACCTACACTTTCTTCAGGGGATACAAGCCCATGCCTTCCGTGTGAAAGGCCTCTATGCCTCTTTGCTTCGGCAGCCCAGGGATAGCGTCAGCCCTGAAATGCTTCCGAAGGAGCAGAGTCAGAGATCCTTCGAACCACAGAGCAGGTGCAGCCCAGAACAAGGACTGCTCTTGGCCTGAGAACACCCACTGCCCAGCGCTTCTTTGGGGTACGCACGTGTAGAGGAAGGGGGTTGAATTCTGCTGCGTGATAACTTCTCCGGGCCACGTAGTGTGAGCGCAAGTAGAGTGGCCCTACACCTCCTCCCAGTTTCCTGTGTAAGTTGTAGAAGGCCAACTCCCTGCTTGAATCCCTGGGTGGGGTACGTACCGTCCAGAGAAAGATGGATGCTTGGGACCCTGGGCTGGGAGCTGGGTTAATGTTCTGTGCATCCACTTGGCAGCTGTTCTCTCTAAGCGGGTCCCAAAGGCTTTTTGGAGGAGTTTCCTGAGAGGGTCGGAAACAGGAAAGTAGCCAACAGGCCCACGGGGATGCCAGTTCTCTCTAGCAACAAGGCTACCAGCCTCAGACACTAGCGTTCTCTTTGGTACATGAAAGAACACTGTGCTTGGAAACTTCTTCCATCCAGTTTGCGAGTCGCGCTTCCACTGGGTCCTAGGATTCCAAGTGTTGCCATGCCGTCACAATGTCCAATTCTGAGGCCTAGGACGGCAGAGTGTCTGGCAGCTCTCAAAGAGACCTTAGCAATGCAGGCTTTTTGGCTCCTTCCGCCCAGAAACCAGCTCCTCCAGATCCTCTGTCGTTAGGTATTTCATGTCCGAATATCTCAGGGGGCCCTCATTCCTCCTCCACGAAGTAAGGCACAAACGGCATTGCCCTAAAGGGAAGAAGCCTTCTGAGTCCGGCAGAGAGGAAGTCTCCGCCACTCTGCATTCCCACTCGGCTGAGCCCTGGGTATCGGACCGAGAGAGGGAGAAAGAGAGCCGTAACCCCGAGCTTTTCCACAATGCGGTATAGGCCTCACCCTTCAAGCCCACGTCAATTTCATAGCGAAAACACCAGGCCTCGGTGTGCTTTCCTGTGGCAAGGAAACTTGGCTTTCATCCTTCAGGTGGCACATTGGCTCAGGACTGCCCTACCCCAAGGACTCAGGCTGTGCAGCCCGACTGGTTGAGATCAGCACTTCTGGCCCTCTCCCGGATGAACCAACTAGGAAAGGAGCCTCTCCTAAGCTGGGAAACGTGGTGGCTTTTCCTAGTCTACCGAGGAACAGCGCTCTGAGGGAGAGGAGCTGCTGACGTGTGGTAGCAAAGTCTCCTCTGCTGAAGAGAAACATTTCATTGTAAGCGGGTTCCATCAGCCTTGCCACCTTTTCTCAGCTGGCTATCATGGAGGGCAGTCTGTTGGCAGATTCCCCTGAGGCCCTGCTTCCCAGGCTGTGATCCACACACGCCGCCTGCTTCAGCCCAAAGGGACAGCTTATGGTAAGGTCAAAACCCTGTGCTGGCAAGTTCCTGCCCAACCCTCGCACAGGGACAAGCATATTGGCCATTGGTCAAAGGCTTTCCCCACAAGCTTAACACGTTTGGTCCCATCTAGCCTCCGAAGGCCGAGTTGACCTAGCTAGGAATCAAAGTTCAGGAAAGGTACTCAGGGTGCTGGTGACTGCAGGTTCTTTCACCAGGCAGCCCAAATCGAGTCCACCTCCTTGCATTTTCCATGGGCAGAGCAAATGGTGTCAACTTACACGCCTCCGGCCAGGGAGGGGCGACCTACACTTTCTTCAGGGGATACAAGCCCATGCCTTCCGTGTGAAAGGCCTCTATGCCTCTTTGCTTCGGCAGCCCAGGGATAGCGTCAGCCCTGAAATGCTTCCGAAGGAGCAGAGTCAGAGATCCTTCGAACCACAGAGCAGGTGCAGCCCAGAACAAGGACTGCTCTTGGCCTGAGAACACCCACTGCCCAGCGCTTCTTTGGGGTACGCACGTGTAGAGGAAGGGGGTTGAATTCTGCTGCGTGATAACTTCTCCGGGCCACGTAGTGTGAGCGCAAGTAGAGTGGCCCTACACCTCCTCCCAGTTTCCTGTGTAAGTTGTAGAAGGCCAACTCCCTGCTTGAATCCCTGGGTGGGGTACGTACCGTCCAGAGAAAGATGGATGCTTGGGACCCTGGGCTGGGAGCTAGGTTAATGTTCTGTGCATCCACTTGGCAGCTGTTCTCTCTAAGCGGGTCCCAAAGGCTTTTTGGAGGAGTTTCCTGAGAGGGTCGGAAACAGGAAAGTAGCCAACAGGCCCACGGGGATGCCAGTTCTCTCTAGCAACAAGGCTACCAGCCTCAGACACTAGCGTTCTCTTTGGTACATGAAAGAACACTGTGCTTGGAAACTTCTTCCATCCAGTTTGCGAGTCGCGCTTCCACTGGGTCCTAGGATTCCAAGTGTTGCCATGCCGTCACAATGTCCAATTCTGAGGCCTAGGACGGCAGAGTGTCTGGCAGCTCTCAAAGAGACCTTAGCAATGCAGGCTTTTTGGCTCCTTCCGCCCAGAAACCAGCTCCTCCAGATCCTCTGTCGTTAGGTATTTCATGTCCGAATATCTCAGGGGGCCCTCATTCCTCCTCCACGAAGTAAGGCCCAAACGGCATTGCCCTAAAGGGAAGAAGCCTTCTGAGTCCGGCAGAGAGGAAGTCTCCGCCACTCTGCATTCCCACTCGGCTGAGCCCTGGGTATCGGACCGAGAGAGGGAGAAAGAGAGCCGTAACCCCGAGCTTTTCCACAATGCGGTATAGGCCTCACCCTTCAAGCCCACGTCAATTTCATAGCGAAAACACCAGGCCTCGGTGTGCTTTCCTGTGGCAAGGAAACTTGGCTTTCATCCTTCAGGTGGCACATTGGCTCAGGACTGCCCTACCCCAAGGACTCAGGCTGTGCAGCCCGACTGGTTGAGATCAGCACTTCTGGCCCTCTCCCGGATGAACCAACTAGGAAAGGAGCCTCTCCTAAGCTGGGAAACGTGGTGGCTTTTCCCAGTCTACCGAGGAACAGCGCTCTGAGGGAGAGGAGCTGCTGACGTGTGGTAGCAAAGTCTCCTCTGCTGAAGAGAAACATTTCATTGTAAGCGGGTTCCATCAGCCTTGCCACCTTTTCTCAGCTGGCTATCATGGAGGGCAGTCTGTTGGCAGATTCCCCTGAGGCCCTGCTTCCCAGGCTGTGATCCACACACGCCGCCTGCTTCAGCCCAAAGGGACAGCTTATGGTAAGGTCAAAACCCTGTGCTGGCAAGTTCCTGCCCAACCCTCGCACAGGGACAAGCATATTGGCCATTGGTCAAAGGCTTTCCCCACAAGCTTAACACGTTTGGTCCCATCTAGCCTCCGAAGGCCGAGTTGACCTAGCTAGGAATCAAAGTTCAGGAAAGGTACTCAGGGTGCTGGTGACTGCAGGTTCTTTCACCAGGCAGCCCAAATCGAGTCCACCTCCTTGCATTTTCCATGGGCAGAGCAAATGGTGTCAACTTACACGCCTCCGGCCAGGGAGGGGCGACCTACACTTTCTTCAGGGGATACAAGCCCATGCCTTCCGTGTGAAAGGCCTCTATGCCTCTTTGCTTCGGCAGCCCAGGGATAGCGTCAGCCCTGAAATGCTTCCGAAGGAGCAGAGTCAGAGATCCTTCGAACCACAGAGCAGGTGCAGCCCAGAACAAGGACTGCTCTTGGCCTGAGAACACCCACTGCCCAGCGCTTCTTTGGGGTACGCACGTGTAGAGGAAGGGGGTTGAATTCTGCTGCGTGATAACTTCTCCGGGCCACGTAGTGTGAGCGCAAGTAGAGTGGCCCTACACCTCCTCCCAGTTTCCTGTGTAAGTTGTAGAAGGCCAACTCCCTGCTTGAATCCCTGGGTGGGGTACGTACCGTCCAGAGAAAGATGGATGCTTGGGACCCTGGGCTGGGAGCTAGGTTAATGTTCTGTGCATCCACTTGGCAGCTGTTCTCTCTAAGCGGGTCCCAAAGGCTTTTTGGAGGAGTTTCCTGAGAGGGTCGGAAACAGGAAAGTAGCCAACAGGCCCACGGGGATGCCAGTTCTCTCTAGCAACAAGGCTACCAGCCTCAGACACTAGCGTTCTCTTTGGTACATGAAAGAACACTGTGCTTGGAAACTTCTTCCATCCAGTTTGCGAGTCGCGCTTCCACTGGGTCCTAGGATTCCAAGTGTTGCCATGCCGTCACAATGTCCAATTCTGAGGCCTAGGACGGCAGAGTGTCTGGCAGCTCTCAAAGAGACCTTAGCAATGCAGGCTTTTTGGCTCCTTCCGCCCAGAAACCAGCTCCTCCAGATCCTCTGTCGTTAGGTATTTCATGTCCGAATATCTCAGGGGGCCCTCATTCCTCCTCCACGAAGTAAGGCCCAAACGGCATTGCCCTAAAGGGAAGAAGCCTTCTGAGTCCGGCAGAGAGGAAGTCTCCGCCACTCTGCATTCCCACTCGGCTGAGCCCTGGGTATCGGACCGAGAGAGGGAGAAAGAGAGCCGTAACCCCGAGCTTTTCCACAATGCGGTATAGGCCTCACCCTTCAAGCCCACGTCAATTTCATAGCGAAAACACCAGGCCTCGGTGTGCTTTCCTGTGGCAAGGAAACTTGGCTTTCATCCTTCAGGTGGCACATTGGCTCAGGACTGCCCTACCCCAAGGACTCAGGCTGTGCAGCCCGACTGGTTGAGATCAGCACTTCTGGCCCTCTCCCGGATGAACCAACTAGGAAAGGAGCCTCTCCTAAGCTGGGAAACGTGGTGGCTTTTCCCAGTCTACCGAGGAACAGCGCTCTGAGGGAGAGGAGCTGCTGACGTGTGGTAGCAAAGTCTCCTCTGCTGAAGAGAAACATTTCATTGTAAGCGGGTTCCATCAGCCTTGCCACCTTTTCTCAGCTGGCTATCATGGAGGGCAGTCTGTTGGCAGATTCCCCTGAGGCCCTGCTTCCCAGGCTGTGATCCACACACGCCGCCTGCTTCAGCCCAAAGGGACAGCTTATGGTAAGGTCAAAACCCTGTGCTGGCAAGTTCCTGCCCAACCCTCGCACAGGGACAAGCATATTGGCCATTGGTCAAAGGCTTTCCCCACAAGCTTAACACGTTTGGTCCCATCTAGCCTCCGAAGGCCGAGTTGACCTAGCTAGGAATCAAAGTTCAGGAAAGGTACTCAGGGTGCTGGTGACTGCAGGTTCTTTCACCAGGCAGCCCAAATCGAGTCCACCTCCTTGCATTTTCCATGGGCAGAGCAAATGGTGTCAACTTACACGCCTCCGGCCAGGGAGGGGCGACCTACACTTTCTTCAGGGGATACAAGCCCATGCCTTCCGTGTGAAAGGCCTCTATGCCTCTTTGCTTCGGCAGCCCAGGGATAGCGTCAGCCCTGAAATGCTTCCGAAGGAGCAGAGTCAGAGATCCTTCGAACCACAGAGCAGGTGCAGCCCAGAACAAGGACTGCTCTTGGCCTGAGAACACCCACTGCCCAGCGCTTCTTTGGGGTACGCACGTGTAGAGGAAGGGGGTTGAATTCTGCTGCGTGATAACTTCTCCGGGCCACGTAGTGTGAGCGCAAGTAGAGTGGCCCTACACCTCCTCCCAGTTTCCTGTGTAAGTTGTAGAAGGCCAACTCCCTGCTTGAATCCCTGGGTGGGGTACGTACCGTCCAGAGAAAGATGGATGCTTGGGACCCTGGGCTGGGAGCTAGGTTAATGTTCTGTGCATCCACTTGGCAGCTGTTCTCTCTAAGCGGGTCCCAAAGGCTTTTTGGAGGAGTTTCCTGAGAGGGTCGGAAACAGGAAAGTAGCCAACAGGCCCACGGGGATGCCAGTTCTCTCTAGCAACAAGGCTACCAGCCTCAGACACTAGCGTTCTCTTTGGTACATGAAAGAACACTGTGCTTGGAAACTTCTTCCATCCAGTTTGCGAGTCGCGCTTCCACTGGGTCCTAGGATTCCAAGTGTTGCCATGCCGTCACAATGTCCAATTCTGAGGCCTAGGACGGCAGAGTGTCTGGCAGCTCTCAAAGAGACCTTAGCAATGCAGGCTTTTTGGCTCCTTCCGCCCAGAAACCAGCTCCTCCAGATCCTCTGTCGTTAGGTATTTCATGTCCGAATATCTCAGGGGGCCCTCATTCCTCCTCCACGAAGTAAGGCCCAAACGGCATTGCCCTAAAGGGAAGAAGCCTTCTGAGTCCGGCAGAGAGGAAGTCTCCGCCACTCTGCATTCCCACTCGGCTGAGCCCTGGGTATCGGACCGAGAGAGGGAGAAAGAGAGCCGTAACCCCGAGCTTTTCCACAATGCGGTATAGGCCTCACCCTTCAAGCCCACGTCAATTTCATAGCGAAAACACCAGGCCTCGGTGTGCTTTCCTGTGGCAAGGAAACTTGGCTTTCATTCTTCAGGTGGCACATTGGCTCAGGACTGCCCTACCCCAAGGACTCAGGCTGTGCAGCCCGACTGGTTGAGATCAGCACTTCTGGCCCTCTCCCGGATGAACCAACTAGGAAAGGAGCCTCTCCTAAGCTGGGAAACGTGGTGGCTTTTCCTAGTCTACCGAGGAACAGCGCTCTGAGGGAGAGGAGCTGCTGACGTGTGGTAGCAAAGTCTCCTCTGCTGAAGAGAAACATTTCATTGTAAGCGGGTTCCATCAGCCTTGCCACCTTTTCTCAGCTGGCTATCATGGAGGGCAGTCTGTTGGCAGATTCCCCTGAGGCCCTGCTTCCCAGGCTGTGATCCACACACGCCGCCTGCTTCAGCCCAAAGGGACAGCTTATGGTAAGGTCAAAACCCTGTGCTGGCAAGTTCCTGCCCAACCCTCGCACAGGGACAAGCATATTGGCCATTGGTCAAAGGCTTTCCCCACAAGCTTAACACGTTTGGTCCCATCTAGCCTCCGAAGGCCGAGTTGACCTAGCTAGGAATCAAAGTTCAGGAAAGGTACTCAGGGTGCTGGTGACTGCAGGTTCTTTCACCAGGCAGCCCAAATCGAGTCCACCTCCTTGCATTTTCCATGGGCAGAGCAAATGGTGTCAACTTACACGCCTCCGGCCAGGGAGGGGCGACCTACACTTTCTTCAGGGGATACAAGCCCATGCCTTCCGTGTGAAAGGCCTCTATGCCTCTTTGCTTCGGCAGCCCAGGGATAGCGTCAGCCCTGAAATGCTTCCGAAGGAGCAGAGTCAGAGATCCTTCGAACCACAGAGCAGGTGCAGCCCAGAACAAGGACTGCTCTTGGCCTGAGAACACCCACTGCCCAGCGCTTCTTTGGGGTACGCACGTGTAGAGGAAGGGGGTTGAATTCTGCTGCGTGATAACTTCTCCGGGCCACGTAGTGTGAGCGCAAGTAGAGTGGCCCTACACCTCCTCCCAGTTTCCTGTGTAAGTTGTAGAAGGCCAACTCCCTGCTTGAATCCCTGGGTGGGGTACGTACCGTCCAGAGAAAGATGGATGCTTGGGACCCTGGGCTGGGAGCTGGGTTAATGTTCTGTGCATCCACTTGGCAGCTGTTCTCTCTAAGCGGGTCCCAAAGGCTTTTTGGAGGAGTTTCCTGAGAGGGTCGGAAACAGGAAAGTAGCCAACAGGCCCACGGGGATGCCAGTTCTCTCTAGCAACAAGGCTACCAGCCTCAGACACTAGCGTTCTCTTTGGTACATGAAAGAACACTGTGCTTGGAAACTTCTTCCATCCAGTTTGCGAGTCGCGCTTCCACTGGGTCCTAGGATTCCAAGTGTTGCCATGCCGTCACAATGTCCAATTCTGAGGCCTAGGACGGCAGAGTGTCTGGCAGCTCTCAAAGAGACCTTAGCAATGCAGGCTTTTTGGCTCCTTCCGCCCAGAAACCAGCTCCTCCAGATCCTCTGTCGTTAGGTATTTCATGTCCGAATATCTCAGGGGGCCCTCATTCCTCCTCCACGAAGTAAGGCCCAAACGGCATTGCCCTAAAGGGAAGAAGCCTTCTGAGTCCGGCAGAGAGGAAGTCTCCGCCACTCTGCATTCCCACTCGGCTGAGCCCTGGGTATCGGACCGAGAGAGGGAGAAAGAGAGCCGTAACCCCGAGCTTTTCCACAATGCGGTATAGGCCTCACCCTTCAAGCCCACGTCAATTTCATAGCGAAAACACCAGGCCTCGGTGTGCTTTCCTGTGGCAAGGAAACTTGGCTTTCATTCTTCAGGTGGCACATTGGCTCAGGACTGCCCTACCCCAAGGACTCAGGCTGTGCAGCCCGACTGGTTGAGATCAGCACTTCTGGCCCTCTCCCGGATGAACCAACTAGGAAAGGAGCCTCTCCTAAGCTGGGAAACGTGGTGGCTTTTCCTAGTCTACCGAGGAACAGCGCTCTGAGGGAGAGGAGCTGCTGACGTGTGGTAGCAAAGTCTCCTCTGCTGAAGAGAAACATTTCATTGTAAGCGGGTTCCATCAGCCTTGCCACCTTTTCTCAGCTGGCTATCATGGAGGGCAGTCTGTTGGCAGATTCCCCTGAGGCCCTGCTTCCCAGGCTGTGATCCACACACGCCGCCTGCTTCAGCCCAAAGGGACAGCTTATGGTAAGGTCAAAACCCTGTGCTGGCAAGTTCCTGCCCAACCCTCGCACAGGGACAAGCATATTGGCCATTGGTCAAAGGCTTTCCCCACAAGCTTAACACGTTTGGTCCCATCTAGCCTCCGAAGGCCGAGTTGACCTAGCTAGGAATCAAAGTTCAGGAAAGGTACTCAGGGTGCTGGTGACTGCAGGTTCTTTCACCAGGCAGCCCAAATCGAGTCCACCTCCTTGCATTTTCCATGGGCAGAGCAAATGGTGTCAACTTACACGCCTCCGGCCAGGGAGGGGCGACCTACACTTTCTTCAGGGGATACAAGCCCATGCCTTCCGTGTGAAAGGCCTCTATGCCTCTTTGCTTCGGCAGCCCAGGGATAGCGTCAGCCCTGAAATGCTTCCGAAGGAGCAGAGTCAGAGATCCTTCGAACCACAGAGCAGGTGCAGCCCAGAACAAGGACTGCTCTTGGCCTGAGAACACCCACTGCCCAGCGCTTCTTTGGGGTACGCACGTGTAGAGGAAGGGGGTTGAATTCTGCTGCGTGATAACTTCTCCGGGCCACGTAGTGTGAGCGCAAGTAGAGTGGCCCTACACCTCCTCCCAGTTTCCTGTGTAAGTTGTAGAAGGCCAACTCCCTGCTTGAATCCCTGGGTGGGGTACGTACCGTCCAGAGAAAGATGGATGCTTGGGACCCTGGGCTGGGAGCTAGGTTAATGTTCTGTGCATCCACTTGGCAGCTGTTCTCTCTAAGCGGGTCCCAAAGGCTTTTTGGAGGAGTTTCCTGAGAGGGTCGGAAACAGGAAAGTAGCCAACAGGCCCACGGGGATGCCAGTTCTCTCTAGCAACAAGGCTACCAGCCTCAGACACTAGCGTTCTCTTTGGTACATGAAAGAACACTGTGCTTGGAAACTTCTTCCATCCAGTTTGCGAGTCGCGCTTCCACTGGGTCCTAGGATTCCAAGTGTTGCCATGCCGTCACAATGTCCAATTCTGAGGCCTAGGACGGCAGAGTGTCTGGCAGCTCTCAAAGAGACCTTAGCAATGCAGGCTTTTTGGCTCCTTCCGCCCAGAAACCAGCTCCTCCAGATCCTCTGTCGTTAGGTATTTCATGTCCGAATATCTCAGGGGGCCCTCATTCCTCCTCCACGAAGTAAGGCACAAACGGCATTGCCCTAAAGGGAAGAAGCCTTCTGAGTCCGGCAGAGAGGAAGTCTCCGCCACTCTGCATTCCCACTCGGCTGAGCCCTGGGTATCGGACCGAGAGAGGGAGAAAGAGAGCCGTAACCCCGAGCTTTTCCACAATGCGGTATAGGCCTCACCCTTCAAGCCCACGTCAATTTCATAGCGAAAACACCAGGCCTCGGTGTGCTTTCCTGTGGCAAGGAAACTTGGCTTTCATTCTTCAGGTGGCACATTGGCTCAGGACTGCCCTACCCCAAGGACTCAGGCTGTGCAGCCCGACTGGTTGAGATCAGCACTTCTGGCCCTCTCCCGGATGAACCAACTAGGAAAGGAGCCTCTCCTAAGCTGGGAAACGTGGTGGCTTTTCCTAGTCTACCGAGGAACAGCGCTCTGAGGGAGAGGAGCTGCTGACGTGTGGTAGCAAAGTCTCCTCTGCTGAAGAGAAACACTTCGTTGTAAGCGGGTTCCATCAGCCTTGCCACCTTTTCTCAGCTGGCTATCATGGAGGGCAGTCTGTTGGCAGATTCCCCTGAGGCCCTGCTTCCCAGGCTGTGATCCACACACGCCGCCTGCTTCAGCCCAAAGGGACAGCTTATGGTAAGGTCAAAACCCTGTGCTGGCAAGTTCCTGCCCAACCCTCGCACAGGGACAAGCATATTGGCCATTGGTCAAAGGCTTTCCCCACAAGCTTAACACGTTTGGTCCCATCTAGCCTCCGAAGGCCGAGTTGACCTAGCTAGGAATCAAAGTTCAGGAAAGGTACTCAGGGTGCTGGTGACTGCAGGTTCTTTCACCAGGCAGCCCAAATCGAGTCCACCTCCTTGCATTTTCCATGGGCAGAGCAAATGGTGTCAACTTACACGCCTCCGGCCAGGGAGGGGCGACCTACACTTTCTTCAGGGGATACAAGCCCATGCCTTCCGTGTGAAAGGCCTCTATGCCTCTTTGCTTCGGCAGCCCAGGGATAGCGTCAGCCCTGAAATGCTTCCGAAGGAGCAGAGTCAGAGATCCTTCGAACCACAGAGCAGGTGCAGCCCAGAACAAGGACTGCTCTTGGCCTGAGAACACCCACTGCCCAGCGCTTCTTTGGGGTACGCACGTGTAGAGGAAGGGGGTTGAATTCTGCTGCGTGATAACTTCTCCGGGCCACGTAGTGTGAGCGCAAGTAGAGTGGCCCTACACCTCCTCCCAGTTTCCTGTGTAAGTTGTAGAAGGCCAACTCCCTGCTTGAATCCCTGGGTGGGGTACGTACCGTCCAGAGAAAGATGGATGCTTGGGACCCTGGGCTGGGAGCTGGGTTAATGTTCTGTGCATCCACTTGGCAGCTGTTCTCTCTAAGCGGGTCCCAAAGGCTTTTTGGAGGAGTTTCCTGAGAGGGTCGGAAACAGGAAAGTAGCCAACAGGCCCACGGGGATGCCAGTTCTCTCTAGCAACAAGGCTACCAGCCTCAGACACTAGCGTTCTCTTTGGTACATGAAAGAACACTGTGCTTGGAAACTTCTTCCATCCAGTTTGCGAGTCGCGCTTCCACTGGGTCCTAGGATTCCAAGTGTTGCCATGCCGTCACAATGTCCAATTCTGAGGCCTAGGACGGCAGAGTGTCTGGCAGCTCTCAAAGAGACCTTAGCAATGCAGGCTTTTTGGCTCCTTCCGCCCAGAAACCAGCTCCTCCAGATCCTCTGTCGTTAGGTATTTCATGTCCGAATATCTCAGGGGGCCCTCATTCCTCCTCCACGAAGTAAGGCCCAAACGGCATTGCCCTAAAGGGAAGAAGCCTTCTGAGTCCGGCAGAGAGGAAGTCTCCGCCACTCTGCATTCCCACTCGGCTGAGCCCTGGGTATCGGACCGAGAGAGGGAGAAAGAGAGCCGTAACCCCGAGCTTTTCCACAATGCGGTATAGGCCTCACCCTTCAAGCCCACGTCAATTTCATAGCGAAAACACCAGGCCTCGGTGTGCTTTCCTGTGGCAAGGAAACTTGGCTTTCATTCTTCAGGTGGCACATTGGCTCAGGACTGCCCTACCCCAAGGACTCAGGCTGTGCAGCCCGACTGGTTGAGATCAGCACTTCTGGCCCTCTCCCGGATGAACCAACTAGGAAAGGAGCCTCTCCTAAGCTGGGAAACGTGGTGGCTTTTCCTAGTCTACCGAGGAACAGCGCTCTGAGGGAGAGGAGCTGCTGACGTGTGGTAGCAAAGTCTCCTCTGCTGAAGAGAAACATTTCATTGTAAGCGGGTTCCATCAGCCTTGCCACCTTTTCTCAGCTGGCTATCATGGAGGGCAGTCTGTTGGCAGATTCCCCTGAGGCCCTGCTTCCCAGGCTGTGATCCACACACGCCGCCTGCTTCAGCCCAAAGGGACAGCTTATGGTAAGGTCAAAACCCTGTGCTGGCAAGTTCCTGCCCAACCCTCGCACAGGGACAAGCATATTGGCCATTGGTCAAAGGCTTTCCCCACAAGCTTAACACGTTTGGTCCCATCTAGCCTCCGAAGGCCGAGTTGACCTAGCTAGGAATCAAAGTTCAGGAAAGGTACTCAGGGTGCTGGTGACTGCAGGTTCTTTCACCAGGCAGCCCAAATCGAGTCCACCTCCTTGCATTTTCCATGGGCAGAGCAAATGGTGTCAACTTACACGCCTCCGGCCAGGGAGGGGCGACCTACACTTTCTTCAGGGGATACAAGCCCATGCCTTCCGTGTGAAAGGCCTCTATGCCTCTTTGCTTCGGCAGCCCAGGGATAGCGTCAGCCCTGAAATGCTTCCGAAGGAGCAGAGTCAGAGATCCTTCGAACCACAGAGCAGGTGCAGCCCAGAACAAGGACTGCTCTTGGCCTGAGAACACCCACTGCCCAGCGCTTCTTTGGGGTACGCACGTGTAGAGGAAGGGGGTTGAATTCTGCTGCGTGATAACTTCTCCGGGCCACGTAGTGTGAGCGCAAGTAGAGTGGCCCTACACCTCCTCCCAGTTTCCTGTGTAAGTTGTAGAAGGCCAACTCCCTGCTTGAATCCCTGGGTGGGGTACGTACCGTCCAGAGAAAGATGGATGCTTGGGACCCTGGGCTGGGAGCTGGGTTAATGTTCTGTGCATCCACTTGGCAGCTGTTCTCTCTAAGCGGGTCCCAAAGGCTTTTTGGAGGAGTTTCCTGAGAGGGTCGGAAACAGGAAAGTAGCCAACAGGCCCACGGGGATGCCAGTTCTCTCTAGCAACAAGGCTACCAGCCTCAGACACTAGCGTTCTCTTTGGTACATGAAAGAACACTGTGCTTGGAAACTTCTTCCATCCAGTTTGCGAGTCGCGCTTCCACTGGGTCCTAGGATTCCAAGTGTTGCCATGCCGTCACAATGTCCAATTCTGAGGCCTAGGACGGCAGAGTGTCTGGCAGCTCTCAAAGAGACCTTAGCAATGCAGGCTTTTTGGCTCCTTCCGCCCAGAAACCAGCTCCTCCAGATCCTCTGTCGTTAGGTATTTCATGTCCGAATATCTCAGGGGGCCCTCATTCCTCCTCCACGAAGTAAGGCCCAAACGGCATTGCCCTAAAGGGAAGAAGCCTTCTGAGTCCGGCAGAGAGGAAGTCTCCGCCACTCTGCATTCCCACTCGGCTGAGCCCTGGGTATCGGACCGAGAGAGGGAGAAAGAGAGCCGTAACCCCGAGCTTTTCCACAATGCGGTATAGGCCTCACCCTTCAAGCCCACGTCAATTTCATAGCGAAAACACCAGGCCTCGGTGTGCTTTCCTGTGGCAAGGAAACTTGGCTTTCATTCTTCAGGTGGCACATTGGCTCAGGACTGCCCTACCCCAAGGACTCAGGCTGTGCAGCCCGACTGGTTGAGATCAGCACTTCTGGCCCTCTCCCGGATGAACCAACTAGGAAAGGAGCCTCTCCTAAGCTGGGAAACGTGGTGGCTTTTCCTAGTCTACCGAGGAACAGCGCTCTGAGGGAGAGGAGCTGCTGACGTGTGGTAGCAAAGTCTCCTCTGCTGAAGAGAAACATTTCATTGTAAGCGGGTTCCATCAGCCTTGCCACCTTTTCTCAGCTGGCTATCATGGAGGGCAGTCTGTTGGCAGATTCCCCTGAGGCCCTGCTTCCCAGGCTGTGATCCACACACGCCGCCTGCTTCAGCCCAAAGGGACAGCTTATGGTAAGGTCAAAACCCTGTGCTGGCAAGTTCCTGCCCAACCCTCGCACAGGGACAAGCATATTGGCCATTGGTCAAAGGCTTTCCCCACAAGCTTAACACGTTTGGTCCCATCTAGCCTCCGAAGGCCGAGTTGACCTAGCTAGGAATCAAAGTTCAGGAAAGGTACTCAGGGTGCTGGTGACTGCAGGTTCTTTCACCAGGCAGCCCAAATCGAGTCCACCTCCTTGCATTTTCCATGGGCAGAGCAAATGGTGTCAACTTACACGCCTCCGGCCAGGGAGGGGCGACCTACACTTTCTTCAGGGGATACAAGCCCATGCCTTCCGTGTGAAAGGCCTCTATGCCTCTTTGCTTCGGCAGCCCAGGGATAGCGTCAGCCCTGAAATGCTTCCGAAGGAGCAGAGTCAGAGATCCTTCGAACCACAGAGCAGGTGCAGCCCAGAACAAGGACTGCTCTTGGCCTGAGAACACCCACTGCCCAGCGCTTCTTTGGGGTACGCACGTGTAGAGGAAGGGGGTTGAATTCTGCTGCGTGATAACTTCTCCGGGCCACGTAGTGTGAGCGCAAGTAGAGTGGCCCTACACCTCCTCCCAGTTTCCTGTGTAAGTTGTAGAAGGCCAACTCCCTGCTTGAATCCCTGGGTGGGGTACGTACCGTCCAGAGAAAGATGGATGCTTGGGACCCTGGGCTGGGAGCTAGGTTAATGTTCTGTGCATCCACTTGGCAGCTGTTCTCTCTAAGCGGGTCCCAAAGGCTTTTTGGAGGAGTTTCCTGAGAGGGTCGGAAACAGGAAAGTAGCCAACAGGCCCACGGGGATGCCAGTTCTCTCTAGCAACAAGGCTACCAGCCTCAGACACTAGCGTTCTCTTTGGTACATGAAAGAACACTGTGCTTGGAAACTTCTTCCATCCAGTTTGCGAGTCGCGCTTCCACTGGGTCCTAGGATTCCAAGTGTTGCCATGCCGTCACAATGTCCAATTCTGAGGCCTAGGACGGCAGAGTGTCTGGCAGCTCTCAAAGAGACCTTAGCAATGCAGGCTTTTTGGCTCCTTCCGCCCAGAAACCAGCTCCTCCAGATCCTCTGTCGTTAGGTATTTCATGTCCGAATATCTCAGGGGGCCCTCATTCCTCCTCCACGAAGTAAGGCCCAAACGGCATTGCCCTAAAGGGAAGAAGCCTTCTGAGTCCGGCAGAGAGGAAGTCTCCGCCACTCTGCATTCCCACTCGGCTGAGCCCTGGGTATCGGACCGAGAGAGGGAGAAAGAGAGCCGTAACCCCGAGCTTTTCCACAATGCGGTATAGGCCTCACCCTTCAAGCCCACGTCAATTTCATAGCGAAAACACCAGGCCTCGGTGTGCTTTCCTGTGGCAAGGAAACTTGGCTTTCATTCTTCAGGTGGCACATTGGCTCAGGACTGCCCTACCCCAAGGACTCAGGCTGTGCAGCCCGACTGGTTGAGATCAGCACTTCTGGCCCTCTCCCGGATGAACCAACTAGGAAAGGAGCCTCTCCTAAGCTGGGAAACGTGGTGGCTTTTCCTAGTCTACCGAGGAACAGCGCTCTGAGGGAGAGGAGCTGCTGACGTGTGGTAGCAAAGTCTCCTCTGCTGAAGAGAAACATTTCATTGTAAGCGGGTTCCATCAGCCTTGCCACCTTTTCTCAGCTGGCTATCATGGAGGGCAGTCTGTTGGCAGATTCCCCTGAGGCCCTGCTTCCCAGGCTGTGATCCACACACGCCGCCTGCTTCAGCCCAAAGGGACAGCTTATGGTAAGGTCAAAACCCTGTGCTGGCAAGTTCCTGCCCAACCCTCGCACAGGGACAAGCATATTGGCCATTGGTCAAAGGCTTTCCCCACAAGCTTAACACGTTTGGTCCCATCTAGCCTCCGAAGGCCGAGTTGACCTAGCTAGGAATCAAAGTTCAGGAAAGGTACTCAGGGTGCTGGTGACTGCAGGTTCTTTCACCAGGCAGCCCAAATCGAGTCCACCTCCTTGCATTTTCCATGGGCAGAGCAAATGGTGTCAACTTACACGCCTCCGGCCAGGGAGGGGCGACCTACACTTTCTTCAGGGGATACAAGCCCATGCCTTCCGTGTGAAAGGCCTCTATGCCTCTTTGCTTCGGCAGCCCAGGGATAGCGTCAGCCCTGAAATGCTTCCGAAGGAGCAGAGTCAGAGATCCTTCGAACCACAGAGCAGGTGCAGCCCAGAACAAGGACTGCTCTTGGCCTGAGAACACCCACTGCCCAGCGCTTCTTTGGGGTACGCACGTGTAGAGGAAGGGGGTTGAATTCTGCTGCGTGATAACTTCTCCGGGCCACGTAGTGTGAGCGCAAGTAGAGTGGCCCTACACCTCCTCCCAGTTTCCTGTGTAAGTTGTAGAAGGCCAACTCCCTGCTTGAATCCCTGGGTGGGGTACGTACCGTCCAGAGAAAGATGGATGCTTGGGACCCTGGGCTGGGAGCTGGGTTAATGTTCTGTGCATCCACTTGGCAGCTGTTCTCTCTAAGCGGGTCCCAAAGGCTTTTTGGAGGAGTTTCCTGAGAGGGTCGGAAACAGGAAAGTAGCCAACAGGCCCACGGGGATGCCAGTTCTCTCTAGCAACAAGGCTACCAGCCTCAGACACTAGCGTTCTCTTTGGTACATGAAAGAACACTGTGCTTGGAAACTTCTTCCATCCAGTTTGCGAGTCGCGCTTCCACTGGGTCCTAGGATTCCAAGTGTTGCCATGCCGTCACAATGTCCAATTCTGAGGCCTAGGACGGCAGAGTGTCTGGCAGCTCTCAAAGAGACCTTAGCAATGCAGGCTTTTTGGCTCCTTCCGCCCAGAAACCAGCTCCTCCAGATCCTCTGTCGTTAGGTATTTCATGTCCGAATATCTCAGGGGGCCCTCATTCCTCCTCCACGAAGTAAGGCCCAAACGGCATTGCCCTAAAGGGAAGAAGCCTTCTGAGTCCGGCAGAGAGGAAGTCTCCGCCACTCTGCATTCCCACTCGGCTGAGCCCTGGGTATCGGACCGAGAGAGGGAGAAAGAGAGCCGTAACCCCGAGCTTTTCCACAATGCGGTATAGGCCTCACCCTTCAAGCCCACGTCAATTTCATAGCGAAAACACCAGGCCTCGGTGTGCTTTCCTGTGGCAAGGAAACTTGGCTTTCATTCTTCAGGTGGCACATTGGCTCAGGACTGCCCTACCCCAAGGACTCAGGCTGTGCAGCCCGACTGGTTGAGATCAGCACTTCTGGCCCTCTCCCGGATGAACCAACTAGGAAAGGAGCCTCTCCTAAGCTGGGAAACGTGGTGGCTTTTCCTAGTCTACCGAGGAACAGCGCTCTGAGGGAGAGGAGCTGCTGACGTGTGGTAGCAAAGTCTCCTCTGCTGAAGAGAAACATTTCATTGTAAGCGGGTTCCATCAGCCTTGCCACCTTTTCTCAGCTGGCTATCATGGAGGGCAGTCTGTTGGCAGATTCCCCTGAGGCCCTGCTTCCCAGGCTGTGATCCACACACGCCGCCTGCTTCAGCCCAAAGGGACAGCTTATGGTAAGGTCAAAACCCTGTGCTGGCAAGTTCCTGCCCAACCCTCGCACAGGGACAAGCATATTGGCCATTGGTCAAAGGCTTTCCCCACAAGCTTAACACGTTTGGTCCCATCTAGCCTCCGAAGGCCGAGTTGACCTAGCTAGGAATCAAAGTTCAGGAAAGGTACTCAGGGTGCTGGTGACTGCAGGTTCTTTCACCAGGCAGCCCAAATCGAGTCCACCTCCTTGCATTTTCCATGGGCAGAGCAAATGGTGTCAACTTACACGCCTCCGGCCAGGGAGGGGCGACCTACACTTTCTTCAGGGGATACAAGCCCATGCCTTCCGTGTGAAAGGCCTCTATGCCTCTTTGCTTCGGCAGCCCAGGGATAGCGTCAGCCCTGAAATGCTTCCGAAGGAGCAGAGTCAGAGATCCTTCGAACCACAGAGCAGGTGCAGCCCAGAACAAGGACTGCTCTTGGCCTGAGAACACCCACTGCCCAGCGCTTCTTTGGGGTACGCACGTGTAGAGGAAGGGGGTTGAATTCTGCTGCGTGATAACTTCTCCGGGCCACGTAGTGTGAGCGCAAGTAGAGTGGCCCTACACCTCCTCCCAGTTTCCTGTGTAAGTTGTAGAAGGCCAACTCCCTGCTTGAATCCCTGGGTGGGGTACGTACCGTCCAGAGAAAGATGGATGCTTGGGACCCTGGGCTGGGAGCTAGGTTAATGTTCTGTGCATCCACTTGGCAGCTGTTCTCTCTAAGCGGGTCCCAAAGGCTTTTTGGAGGAGTTTCCTGAGAGGGTCGGAAACAGGAAAGTAGCCAACAGGCCCACGGGGATGCCAGTTCTCTCTAGCAACAAGGCTACCAGCCTCAGACACTAGCGTTCTCTTTGGTACATGAAAGAACACTGTGCTTGGAAACTTCTTCCATCCAGTTTGCGAGTCGCGCTTCCACTGGGTCCTAGGATTCCAAGTGTTGCCATGCCGTCACAATGTCCAATTCTGAGGCCTAGGACGGCAGAGTGTCTGGCAGCTCTCAAAGAGACCTTAGCAATGCAGGCTTTTTGGCTCCTTCCGCCCAGAAACCAGCTCCTCCAGATCCTCTGTCGTTAGGTATTTCATGTCCGAATATCTCAGGGGGCCCTCATTCCTCCTCCACGAAGTAAGGCCCAAACGGCATTGCCCTAAAGGGAAGAAGCCTTCTGAGTCCGGCAGAGAGGAAGTCTCCGCCACTCTGCATTCCCACTCGGCTGAGCCCTGGGTATCGGACCGAGAGAGGGAGAAAGAGAGCCGTAACCCCGAGCTTTTCCACAATGCGGTATAGGCCTCACCCTTCAAGCCCACGTCAATTTCATAGCGAAAACACCAGGCCTCGGTGTGCTTTCCTGTGGCAAGGAAACTTGGCTTTCATTCTTCAGGTGGCACATTGGCTCAGGACTGCCCTACCCCAAGGACTCAGGCTGTGCAGCCCGACTGGTTGAGATCAGCACTTCTGGCCCTCTCCCGGATGAACCAACTAGGAAAGGAGCCTCTCCTAAGCTGGGAAACGTGGTGGCTTTTCCTAGTCTACCGAGGAACAGCGCTCTGAGGGAGAGGAGCTGCTGACGTGTGGTAGCAAAGTCTCCTCTGCTGAAGAGAAACATTTCATTGTAAGCGGGTTCCATCAGCCTTGCCACCTTTTCTCAGCTGGCTATCATGGAGGGCAGTCTGTTGGCAGATTCCCCTGAGGCCCTGCTTCCCAGGCTGTGATCCACACACGCCGCCTGCTTCAGCCCAAAGGGACAGCTTATGGTAAGGTCAAAACCCTGTGCTGGCAAGTTCCTGCCCAACCCTCGCACAGGGACAAGCATATTGGCCATTGGTCAAAGGCTTTCCCCACAAGCTTAACACGTTTGGTCCCATCTAGCCTCCGAAGGCCGAGTTGACCTAGCTAGGAATCAAAGTTCAGGAAAGGTACTCAGGGTGCTGGTGACTGCAGGTTCTTTCACCAGGCAGCCCAAATCGAGTCCACCTCCTTGCATTTTCCATGGGCAGAGCAAATGGTGTCAACTTACACGCCTCCGGCCAGGGAGGGGCGACCTACACTTTCTTCAGGGGATACAAGCCCATGCCTTCCGTGTGAAAGGCCTCTATGCCTCTTTGCTTCGGCAGCCCAGGGATAGCGTCAGCCCTGAAATGCTTCCGAAGGAGCAGAGTCAGAGATCCTTCGAACCACAGAGCAGGTGCAGCCCAGAACAAGGACTGCTCTTGGCCTGAGAACACCCACTGCCCAGCGCTTCTTTGGGGTACGCACGTGTAGAGGAAGGGGGTTGAATTCTGCTGCGTGATAACTTCTCCGGGCCACGTAGTGTGAGCGCAAGTAGAGTGGCCCTACACCTCCTCCCAGTTTCCTGTGTAAGTTGTAGAAGGCCAACTCCCTGCTTGAATCCCTGGGTGGGGTACGTACCGTCCAGAGAAAGATGGATGCTTGGGACCCTGGGCTGGGAGCTAGGTTAATGTTCTGTGCATCCACTTGGCAGCTGTTCTCTCTAAGCGGGTCCCAAAGGCTTTTTGGAGGAGTTTCCTGAGAGGGTCGGAAACAGGAAAGTAGCCAACAGGCCCACGGGGATGCCAGTTCTCTCTAGCAACAAGGCTACCAGCCTCAGACACTAGCGTTCTCTTTGGTACATGAAAGAACACTGTGCTTGGAAACTTCTTCCATCCAGTTTGCGAGTCGCGCTTCCACTGGGTCCTAGGATTCCAAGTGTTGCCATGCCGTCACAATGTCCAATTCTGAGGCCTAGGACGGCAGAGTGTCTGGCAGCTCTCAAAGAGACCTTAGCAATGCAGGCTTTTTGGCTCCTTCCGCCCAGAAACCAGCTCCTCCAGATCCTCTGTCGTTAGGTATTTCATGTCCGAATATCTCAGGGGGCCCTCATTCCTCCTCCACGAAGTAAGGCCCAAACGGCATTGCCCTAAAGGGAAGAAGCCTTCTGAGTCCGGCAGAGAGGAAGTCTCCGCCACTCTGCATTCCCACTCGGCTGAGCCCTGGGTATCGGACCGAGAGAGGGAGAAAGAGAGCCGTAACCCCGAGCTTTTCCACAATGCGGTATAGGCCTCACCCTTCAAGCCCACGTCAATTTCATAGCGAAAACACCAGGCCTCGGTGTGCTTTCCTGTGGCAAGGAAACTTGGCTTTCATTCTTCAGGTGGCACATTGGCTCAGGACTGCCCTACCCCAAGGACTCAGGCTGTGCAGCCCGACTGGTTGAGATCAGCACTTCTGGCCCTCTCCCGGATGAACCAACTAGGAAAGGAGCCTCTCCTAAGCTGGGAAACGTGGTGGCTTTTCCTAGTCTACCGAGGAACAGCGCTCTGAGGGAGAGGAGCTGCTGACGTGTGGTAGCAAAGTCTCCTCTGCTGAAGAGAAACATTTCATTGTAAGCGGGTTCCATCAGCCTTGCCACCTTTTCTCAGCTGGCTATCATGGAGGGCAGTCTGTTGGCAGATTCCCCTGAGGCCCTGCTTCCCAGGCTGTGATCCACACACGCCGCCTGCTTCAGCCCAAAGGGACAGCTTATGGTAAGGTCAAAACCCTGTGCTGGCAAGTTCCTGCCCAACCCTCGCACAGGGACAAGCATATTGGCCATTGGTCAAAGGCTTTCCCCACAAGCTTAACACGTTTGGTCCCATCTAGCCTCCGAAGGCCGAGTTGACCTAGCTAGGAATCAAAGTTCAGGAAAGGTACTCAGGGTGCTGGTGACTGCAGGTTCTTTCACCAGGCAGCCCAAATCGAGTCCACCTCCTTGCATTTTCCATGGGCAGAGCAAATGGTGTCAACTTACACGCCTCCGGCCAGGGAGGGGCGACCTACACTTTCTTCAGGGGATACAAGCCCATGCCTTCCGTGTGAAAGGCCTCTATGCCTCTTTGCTTCGGCAGCCCAGGGATAGCGTCAGCCCTGAAATGCTTCCGAAGGAGCAGAGTCAGAGATCCTTCGAACCACAGAGCAGGTGCAGCCCAGAACAAGGACTGCTCTTGGCCTGAGAACACCCACTGCCCAGCGCTTCTTTGGGGTACGCACGTGTAGAGGAAGGGGGTTGAATTCTGCTGCGTGATAACTTCTCCGGGCCACGTAGTGTGAGCGCAAGTAGAGTGGCCCTACACCTCCTCCCAGTTTCCTGTGTAAGTTGTAGAAGGCCAACTCCCTGCTTGAATCCCTGGGTGGGGTACGTACCGTCCAGAGAAAGATGGATGCTTGGGACCCTGGGCTGGGAGCTAGGTTAATGTTCTGTGCATCCACTTGGCAGCTGTTCTCTCTAAGCGGGTCCCAAAGGCTTTTTGGAGGAGTTTCCTGAGAGGGTCGGAAACAGGAAAGTAGCCAACAGGCCCACGGGGATGCCAGTTCTCTCTAGCAACAAGGCTACCAGCCTCAGACACTAGCGTTCTCTTTGGTACATGAAAGAACACTGTGCTTGGAAACTTCTTCCATCCAGTTTGCGAGTCGCGCTTCCACTGGGTCCTAGGATTCCAAGTGTTGCCATGCCGTCACAATGTCCAATTCTGAGGCCTAGGACGGCAGAGTGTCTGGCAGCTCTCAAAGAGACCTTAGCAATGCAGGCTTTTTGGCTCCTTCCGCCCAGAAACCAGCTCCTCCAGATCCTCTGTCGTTAGGTATTTCATGTCCGAATATCTCAGGGGGCCCTCATTCCTCCTCCACGAAGTAAGGCCCAAACGGCATTGCCCTAAAGGGAAGAAGCCTTCTGAGTCCGGCAGAGAGGAAGTCTCCGCCACTCTGCATTCCCACTCGGCTGAGCCCTGGGTATCGGACCGAGAGAGGGAGAAAGAGAGCCGTAACCCCGAGCTTTTCCACAATGCGGTATAGGCCTCACCCTTCAAGCCCACGTCAATTTCATAGCGAAAACACCAGGCCTCGGTGTGCTTTCCTGTGGCAAGGAAACTTGGCTTTCATTCTTCAGGTGGCACATTGGCTCAGGACTGCCCTACCCCAAGGACTCAGGCTGTGCAGCCCGACTGGTTGAGATCAGCACTTCTGGCCCTCTCCCGGATGAACCAACTAGGAAAGGAGCCTCTCCTAAGCTGGGAAACGTGGTGGCTTTTCCTAGTCTACCGAGGAACAGCGCTCTGAGGGAGAGGAGCTGCTGACGTGTGGTAGCAAAGTCTCCTCTGCTGAAGAGAAACATTTCATTGTAAGCGGGTTCCATCAGCCTTGCCACCTTTTCTCAGCTGGCTATCATGGAGGGCAGTCTGTTGGCAGATTCCCCTGAGGCCCTGCTTCCCAGGCTGTGATCCACACACGCCGCCTGCTTCAGCCCAAAGGGACAGCTTATGGTAAGGTCAAAACCCTGTGCTGGCAAGTTCCTGCCCAACCCTCGCACAGGGACAAGCATATTGGCCATTGGTCAAAGGCTTTCCCCACAAGCTTAACACGTTTGGTCCCATCTAGCCTCCGAAGGCCGAGTTGACCTAGCTAGGAATCAAAGTTCAGGAAAGGTACTCAGGGTGCTGGTGACTGCAGGTTCTTTCACCAGGCAGCCCAAATCGAGTCCACCTCCTTGCATTTTCCATGGGCAGAGCAAATGGTGTCAACTTACACGCCTCCGGCCAGGGAGGGGCGACCTACACTTTCTTCAGGGGATACAAGCCCATGCCTTCCGTGTGAAAGGCCTCTATGCCTCTTTGCTTCGGCAGCCCAGGGATAGCGTCAGCCCTGAAATGCTTCCGAAGGAGCAGAGTCAGAGATCCTTCGAACCACAGAGCAGGTGCAGCCCAGAACAAGGACTGCTCTTGGCCTGAGAACACCCACTGCCCAGCGCTTCTTTGGGGTACGCACGTGTAGAGGAAGGGGGTTGAATTCTGCTGCGTGATAACTTCTCCGGGCCACGTAGTGTGAGCGCAAGTAGAGTGGCCCTACACCTCCTCCCAGTTTCCTGTGTAAGTTGTAGAAGGCCAACTCCCTGCTTGAATCCCTGGGTGGGGTACGTACCGTCCAGAGAAAGATGGATGCTTGGGACCCTGGGCTGGGAGCTAGGTTAATGTTCTGTGCATCCACTTGGCAGCTGTTCTCTCTAAGCGGGTCCCAAAGGCTTTTTGGAGGAGTTTCCTGAGAGGGTCGGAAACAGGAAAGTAGCCAACAGGCCCACGGGGATGCCAGTTCTCTCTAGCAACAAGGCTACCAGCCTCAGACACTAGCGTTCTCTTTGGTACATGAAAGAACACTGTGCTTGGAAACTTCTTCCATCCAGTTTGCGAGTCGCGCTTCCACTGGGTCCTAGGATTCCAAGTGTTGCCATGCCGTCACAATGTCCAATTCTGAGGCCTAGGACGGCAGAGTGTCTGGCAGCTCTCAAAGAGACCTTAGCAATGCAGGCTTTTTGGCTCCTTCCGCCCAGAAACCAGCTCCTCCAGATCCTCTGTCGTTAGGTATTTCATGTCCGAATATCTCAGGGGGCCCTCATTCCTCCTCCACGAAGTAAGGCCCAAACGGCATTGCCCTAAAGGGAAGAAGCCTTCTGAGTCCGGCAGAGAGGAAGTCTCCGCCACTCTGCATTCCCACTCGGCTGAGCCCTGGGTATCGGACCGAGAGAGGGAGAAAGAGAGCCGTAACCCCGAGCTTTTCCACAATGCGGTATAGGCCTCACCCTTCAAGCCCACGTCAATTTCATAGCGAAAACACCAGGCCTCGGTGCGCTTTCCTGTGGCAAGGAAACTTGGCTTTCATTCTTCAGGTGGCACATTGGCTCAGGACTGCCCTACCCCAAGGACTCAGGCTGTGCAGCCCGACTGGTTGAGATCAGCACTTCTGGCCCTCTCCCGGATGAACCAACTAGGAAAGGAGCCTCTCCTAAGCTGGGAAACGTGGTGGCTTTTCCTAGTCTACCGAGGAACAGCGCTCTGAGGGAGAGGAGCTGCTGACGTGTGGTAGCAAAGTCTCCTCTGCTGAAGAGAAACATTTCATTGTAAGCGGGTTCCATCAGCCTTGCCACCTTTTCTCAGCTGGCTATCATGGAGGGCAGTCTGTTGGCAGATTCCCCTGAGGCCCTGCTTCCCAGGCTGTGATCCACACACGCCGCCTGCTTCAGCCCAAAGGGACAGCTTATGGTAAGGTCAAAACCCTGTGCTGGCAAGTTCCTGCCCAACCCTCGCACAGGGACAAGCATATTGGCCATTGGTCAAAGGCTTTCCCCACAAGCTTAACACGTTTGGTCCCATCTAGCCTCCGAAGGCCGAGTTGACCTAGCTAGGAATCAAAGTTCAGGAAAGGTACTCAGGGTGCTGGTGACTGCAGGTTCTTTCACCAGGCAGCCCAAATCGAGTCCACCTCCTTGCATTTTCCATGGGCAGAGCAAATGGTGTCAACTTACACGCCTCCGGCCAGGGAGGGGCGACCTACACTTTCTTCAGGGGATACAAGCCCATGCCTTCCGTGTGAAAGGCCTCTATGCCTCTTTGCTTCGGCAGCCCAGGGATAGCGTCAGCCCTGAAATGCTTCCGAAGGAGCAGAGTCAGAGATCCTTCGAACCACAGAGCAGGTGCAGCCCAGAACAAGGACTGCTCTTGGCCTGAGAACACCCACTGCCCAGCGCTTCTTTGGGGTACGCACGTGTAGAGGAAGGGGGTTGAATTCTGCTGCGTGATAACTTCTCCGGGCCACGTAGTGTGAGCGCAAGTAGAGTGGCCCTACACCTCCTCCCAGTTTCCTGTGTAAGTTGTAGAAGGCCAACTCCCTGCTTGAATCCCTGGGTGGGGTACGTACCGTCCAGAGAAAGATGGATGCTTGGGACCCTGGGCTGGGAGCTAGGTTAATGTTCTGTGCATCCACTTGGCAGCTGTTCTCTCTAAGCGGGTCCCAAAGGCTTTTTGGAGGAGTTTCCTGAGAGGGTCGGAAACAGGAAAGTAGCCAACAGGCCCACGGGGATGCCAGTTCTCTCTAGCAACAAGGCTACCAGCCTCAGACACTAGCGTTCTCTTTGGTACATGAAAGAACACTGTGCTTGGAAACTTCTTCCATCCAGTTTGCGAGTCGCGCTTCCACTGGGTCCTAGGATTCCAAGTGTTGCCATGCCGTCACAATGTCCAATTCTGAGGCCTAGGACGGCAGAGTGTCTGGCAGCTCTCAAAGAGACCTTAGCAATGCAGGCTTTTTGGCTCCTTCCGCCCAGAAACCAGCTCCTCCAGATCCTCTGTCGTTAGGTATTTCATGTCCGAATATCTCAGGGGGCCCTCATTCCTCCTCCACGAAGTAAGGCCCAAACGGCATTGCCCTAAAGGGAAGAAGCCTTCTGAGTCCGGCAGAGAGGAAGTCTCCGCCACTCTGCATTCCCACTCGGCTGAGCCCTGGGTATCGGACCGAGAGAGGGAGAAAGAGAGCCGTAACCCCGAGCTTTTCCACAATGCGGTATAGGCCTCACCCTTCAAGCCCACGTCAATTTCATAGCGAAAACACCAGGCCTCGGTGCGCTTTCCTGTGGCAAGGAAACTTGGCTTTCATTCTTCAGGTGGCACATTGGCTCAGGACTGCCCTACCCCAAGGACTCAGGCTGTGCAGCCCGACTGGTTGAGATCAGCACTTCTGGCCCTCTCCCGGATGAACCAACTAGGAAAGGAGCCTCTCCTAAGCTGGGAAACGTGGTGGCTTTTCCTAGTCTACCGAGGAACAGCGCTCTGAGGGAGAGGAGCTGCTGACGTGTGGTAGCAAAGTCTCCTCTGCTGAAGAGAAACATTTCATTGTAAGCGGGTTCCATCAGCCTTGCCACCTTTTCTCAGCTGGCTATCATGGAGGGCAGTCTGTTGGCAGATTCCCCTGAGGCCCTGCTTCCCAGGCTGTGATCCACACACGCCGCCTGCTTCAGCCCAAAGGGACAGCTTATGGTAAGGTCAAAACCCTGTGCTGGCAAGTTCCTGCCCAACCCTCGCACAGGGACAAGCATATTGGCCATTGGTCAAAGGCTTTCCCCACAAGCTTAACACGTTTGGTCCCATCTAGCCTCCGAAGGCCGAGTTGACCTAGCTAGGAATCAAAGTTCAGGAAAGGTACTCAGGGTGCTGGTGACTGCAGGTTCTTTCACCAGGCAGCCCAAATCGAGTCCACCTCCTTGCATTTTCCATGGGCAGAGCAAATGGTGTCAACTTACACGCCTCCGGCCAGGGAGGGGCGACCTACACTTTCTTCAGGGGATACAAGCCCATGCCTTCCGTGTGAAAGGCCTCTATGCCTCTTTGCTTCGGCAGCCCAGGGATAGCGTCAGCCCTGAAATGCTTCCGAAGGAGCAGAGTCAGAGATCCTTCGAACCACAGAGCAGGTGCAGCCCAGAACAAGGACTGCTCTTGGCCTGAGAACACCCACTGCCCAGCGCTTCTTTGGGGTACGCACGTGTAGAGGAAGGGGGTTGAATTCTGCTGCGTGATAACTTCTCCGGGCCACGTAGTGTGAGCGCAAGTAGAGTGGCCCTACACCTCCTCCCAGTTTCCTGTGTAAGTTGTAGAAGGCCAACTCCCTGCTTGAATCCCTGGGTGGGGTACGTACCGTCCAGAGAAAGATGGATGCTTGGGACCCTGGGCTGGGAGCTAGGTTAATGTTCTGTGCATCCACTTGGCAGCTGTTCTCTCTAAGCGGGTCCCAAAGGCTTTTTGGAGGAGTTTCCTGAGAGGGTCGGAAACAGGAAAGTAGCCAACAGGCCCACGGGGATGCCAGTTCTCTCTAGCAACAAGGCTACCAGCCTCAGACACTAGCGTTCTCTTTGGTACATGAAAGAACACTGTGCTTGGAAACTTCTTCCATCCAGTTTGCGAGTCGCGCTTCCACTGGGTCCTAGGATTCCAAGTGTTGCCATGCCGTCACAATGTCCAATTCTGAGGCCTAGGACGGCAGAGTGTCTGGCAGCTCTCAAAGAGACCTTAGCAATGCAGGCTTTTTGGCTCCTTCCGCCCAGAAACCAGCTCCTCCAGATCCTCTGTCGTTAGGTATTTCATGTCCGAATATCTCAGGGGGCCCTCATTCCTCCTCCACGAAGTAAGGCACAAACGGCATTGCCCTAAAGGGAAGAAGCCTTCTGAGTCCGGCAGAGAGGAAGTCTCCGCCACTCTGCATTCCCACTCGGCTGAGCCCTGGGTATCGGACCGAGAGAGGGAGAAAGAGAGCCGTAACCCCGAGCTTTTCCACAATGCGGTATAGGCCTCACCCTTCAAGCCCACGTCAATTTCATAGCGAAAACACCAGGCCTCGGTGCGCTTTCCTGTGGCAAGGAAACTTGGCTTTCATTCTTCAGGTGGCACATTGGCTCAGGACTGCCCTACCCCAAGGACTCAGGCTGTGCAGCCCGACTGGTTGAGATCAGCACTTCTGGCCCTCTCCCGGATGAACCAACTAGGAAAGGAGCCTCTCCTAAGCTGGGAAACGTGGTGGCTTTTCCTAGTCTACCGAGGAACAGCGCTCTGAGGGAGAGGAGCTGCTGACGTGTGGTAGCAAAGTCTCCTCTGCTGAAGAGAAACATTTCATTGTAAGCGGGTTCCATCAGCCTTGCCACCTTTTCTCAGCTGGCTATCATGGAGGGCAGTCTGTTGGCAGATTCCCCTGAGGCCCTGCTTCCCAGGCTGTGATCCACACACGCCGCCTGCTTCAGCCCAAAGGGACAGCTTATGGTAAGGTCAAAACCCTGTGCTGGCAAGTTCCTGCCCAACCCTCGCACAGGGACAAGCATATTGGCCATTGGTCAAAGGCTTTCCCCACAAGCTTAACACGTTTGGTCCCATCTAGCCTCCGAAGGCCGAGTTGACCTAGCTAGGAATCAAAGTTCAGGAAAGGTACTCAGGGTGCTGGTGACTGCAGGTTCTTTCACCAGGCAGCCCAAATCGAGTCCACCTCCTTGCATTTTCCATGGGCAGAGCAAATGGTGTCAACTTACACGCCTCCGGCCAGGGAGGGGCGACCTACACTTTCTTCAGGGGATACAAGCCCATGCCTTCCGTGTGAAAGGCCTCTATGCCTCTTTGCTTCGGCAGCCCAGGGATAGCGTCAGCCCTGAAATGCTTCCGAAGGAGCAGAGTCAGAGATCCTTCGAACCACAGAGCAGGTGCAGCCCAGAACAAGGACTGCTCTTGGCCTGAGAACACCCACTGCCCAGCGCTTCTTTGGGGTACGCACGTGTAGAGGAAGGGGGTTGAATTCTGCTGCGTGATAACTTCTCCGGGCCACGTAGTGTGAGCGCAAGTAGAGTGGCCCTACACCTCCTCCCAGTTTCCTGTGTAAGTTGTAGAAGGCCAACTCCCTGCTTGAATCCCTGGGTGGGGTACGTACCGTCCAGAGAAAGATGGATGCTTGGGACCCTGGGCTGGGAGCTAGGTTAATGTTCTGTGCATCCACTTGGCAGCTGTTCTCTCTAAGCGGGTCCCAAAGGCTTTTTGGAGGAGTTTCCTGAGAGGGTCGGAAACAGGAAAGTAGCCAACAGGCCCACGGGGATGCCAGTTCTCTCTAGCAACAAGGCTACCAGCCTCAGACACTAGCGTTCTCTTTGGTACATGAAAGAACACTGTGCTTGGAAACTTCTTCCATCCAGTTTGCGAGTCGCGCTTCCACTGGGTCCTAGGATTCCAAGTGTTGCCATGCCGTCACAATGTCCAATTCTGAGGCCTAGGACGGCAGAGTGTCTGGCAGCTCTCAAAGAGACCTTAGCAATGCAGGCTTTTTGGCTCCTTCCGCCCAGAAACCAGCTCCTCCAGATCCTCTGTCGTTAGGTATTTCATGTCCGAATATCTCAGGGGGCCCTCATTCCTCCTCCACGAAGTAAGGCCCAAACGGCATTGCCCTAAAGGGAAGAAGCCTTCTGAGTCCGGCAGAGAGGAAGTCTCCGCCACTCTGCATTCCCACTCGGCTGAGCCCTGGGTATCGGACCGAGAGAGGGAGAAAGAGAGCCGTAACCCCGAGCTTTTCCACAATGCGGTATAGGCCTCACCCTTCAAGCCCACGTCAATTTCATAGCGAAAACACCAGGCCTCGGTGCGCTTTCCTGTGGCAAGGAAACTTGGCTTTCATTCTTCAGGTGGCACATTGGCTCAGGACTGCCCTACCCCAAGGACTCAGGCTGTGCAGCCCGACTGGTTGAGATCAGCACTTCTGGCCCTCTCCCGGATGAACCAACTAGGAAAGGAGCCTCTCCTAAGCTGGGAAACGTGGTGGCTTTTCCTAGTCTACCGAGGAACAGCGCTCTGAGGGAGAGGAGCTGCTGACGTGTGGTAGCAAAGTCTCCTCTGCTGAAGAGAAACATTTCATTGTAAGCGGGTTCCATCAGCCTTGCCACCTTTTCTCAGCTGGCTATCATGGAGGGCAGTCTGTTGGCAGATTCCCCTGAGGCCCTGCTTCCCAGGCTGTGATCCACACACGCCGCCTGCTTCAGCCCAAAGGGACAGCTTATGGTAAGGTCAAAACCCTGTGCTGGCAAGTTCCTGCCCAACCCTCGCACAGGGACAAGCATATTGGCCATTGGTCAAAGGCTTTCCCCACAAGCTTAACACGTTTGGTCCCATCTAGCCTCCGAAGGCCGAGTTGACCTAGCTAGGAATCAAAGTTCAGGAAAGGTACTCAGGGTGCTGGTGACTGCAGGTTCTTTCACCAGGCAGCCCAAATCGAGTCCACCTCCTTGCATTTTCCATGGGCAGAGCAAATGGTGTCAACTTACACGCCTCCGGCCAGGGAGGGGCGACCTACACTTTCTTCAGGGGATACAAGCCCATGCCTTCCGTGTGAAAGGCCTCTATGCCTCTTTGCTTCGGCAGCCCAGGGATAGCGTCAGCCCTGAAATGCTTCCGAAGGAGCAGAGTCAGAGATCCTTCGAACCACAGAGCAGGTGCAGCCCAGAACAAGGACTGCTCTTGGCCTGAGAACACCCACTGCCCAGCGCTTCTTTGGGGTACGCACGTGTAGAGGAAGGGGGTTGAATTCTGCTGCGTGATAACTTCTCCGGGCCACGTAGTGTGAGCGCAAGTAGAGTGGCCCTACACCTCCTCCCAGTTTCCTGTGTAAGTTGTAGAAGGCCAACTCCCTGCTTGAATCCCTGGGTGGGGTACGTACCGTCCAGAGAAAGATGGATGCTTGGGACCCTGGGCTGGGAGCTAGGTTAATGTTCTGTGCATCCACTTGGCAGCTGTTCTCTCTAAGCGGGTCCCAAAGGCTTTTTGGAGGAGTTTCCTGAGAGGGTCGGAAACAGGAAAGTAGCCAACAGGCCCACGGGGATGCCAGTTCTCTCTAGCAACAAGGCTACCAGCCTCAGACACTAGCGTTCTCTTTGGTACATGAAAGAACACTGTGCTTGGAAACTTCTTCCATCCAGTTTGCGAGTCGCGCTTCCACTGGGTCCTAGGATTCCAAGTGTTGCCATGCCGTCACAATGTCCAATTCTGAGGCCTAGGACGGCAGAGTGTCTGGCAGCTCTCAAAGAGACCTTAGCAATGCAGGCTTTTTGGCTCCTTCCGCCCAGAAACCAGCTCCTCCAGATCCTCTGTCGTTAGGTATTTCATGTCCGAATATCTCAGGGGGCCCTCATTCCTCCTCCACGAAGTAAGGCACAAACGGCATTGCCCTAAAGGGAAGAAGCCTTCTGAGTCCGGCAGAGAGGAAGTCTCCGCCACTCTGCATTCCCACTCGGCTGAGCCCTGGGTATCGGACCGAGAGAGGGAGAAAGAGAGCCGTAACCCCGAGCTTTTCCACAATGCGGTATAGGCCTCACCCTTCAAGCCCACGTCAATTTCATAGCGAAAACACCAGGCCTCGGTGCGCTTTCCTGTGGCAAGGAAACTTGGCTTTCATTCTTCAGGTGGCACATTGGCTCAGGACTGCCCTACCCCAAGGACTCAGGCTGTGCAGCCCGACTGGTTGAGATCAGCACTTCTGGCCCTCTCCCGGATGAACCAACTAGGAAAGGAGCCTCTCCTAAGCTGGGAAACGTGGTGGCTTTTCCTAGTCTACCGAGGAACAGCGCTCTGAGGGAGAGGAGCTGCTGACGTGTGGTAGCAAAGTCTCCTCTGCTGAAGAGAAACATTTCATTGTAAGCGGGTTCCATCAGCCTTGCCACCTTTTCTCAGCTGGCTATCATGGAGGGCAGTCTGTTGGCAGATTCCCCTGAGGCCCTGCTTCCCAGGCTGTGATCCACACACGCCGCCTGCTTCAGCCCAAAGGGACAGCTTATGGTAAGGTCAAAACCCTGTGCTGGCAAGTTCCTGCCCAACCCTCGCACAGGGACAAGCATATTGGCCATTGGTCAAAGGCTTTCCCCACAAGCTTAACACGTTTGGTCCCATCTAGCCTCCGAAGGCCGAGTTGACCTAGCTAGGAATCAAAGTTCAGGAAAGGTACTCAGGGTGCTGGTGACTGCAGGTTCTTTCACCAGGCAGCCCAAATCGAGTCCACCTCCTTGCATTTTCCATGGGCAGAGCAAATGGTGTCAACTTACACGCCTCCGGCCAGGGAGGGGCGACCTACACTTTCTTCAGGGGATACAAGCCCATGCCTTCCGTGTGAAAGGCCTCTATGCCTCTTTGCTTCGGCAGCCCAGGGATAGCGTCAGCCCTGAAATGCTTCCGAAGGAGCAGAGTCAGAGATCCTTCGAACCACAGAGCAGGTGCAGCCCAGAACAAGGACTGCTCTTGGCCTGAGAACACCCACTGCCCAGCGCTTCTTTGGGGTACGCACGTGTAGAGGAAGGGGGTTGAATTCTGCTGCGTGATAACTTCTCCGGGCCACGTAGTGTGAGCGCAAGTAGAGTGGCCCTACACCTCCTCCCAGTTTCCTGTGTAAGTTGTAGAAGGCCAACTCCCTGCTTGAATCCCTGGGTGGGGTACGTACCGTCCAGAGAAAGATGGATGCTTGGGACCCTGGGCTGGGAGCTAGGTTAATGTTCTGTGCATCCACTTGGCAGCTGTTCTCTCTAAGCGGGTCCCAAAGGCTTTTTGGAGGAGTTTCCTGAGAGGGTCGGAAACAGGAAAGTAGCCAACAGGCCCACGGGGATGCCAGTTCTCTCTAGCAACAAGGCTACCAGCCTCAGACACTAGCGTTCTCTTTGGTACATGAAAGAACACTGTGCTTGGAAACTTCTTCCATCCAGTTTGCGAGTCGCGCTTCCACTGGGTCCTAGGATTCCAAGTGTTGCCATGCCGTCACAATGTCCAATTCTGAGGCCTAGGACGGCAGAGTGTCTGGCAGCTCTCAAAGAGACCTTAGCAATGCAGGCTTTTTGGCTCCTTCCGCCCAGAAACCAGCTCCTCCAGATCCTCTGTCGTTAGGTATTTCATGTCCGAATATCTCAGGGGGCCCTCATTCCTCCTCCACGAAGTAAGGCCCAAACGGCATTGCCCTAAAGGGAAGAAGCCTTCTGAGTCCGGCAGAGAGGAAGTCTCCGCCACTCTGCATTCCCACTCGGCTGAGCCCTGGGTATCGGACCGAGAGAGGGAGAAAGAGAGCCGTAACCCCGAGCTTTTCCACAATGCGGTATAGGCCTCACCCTTCAAGCCCACGTCAATTTCATAGCGAAAACACCAGGCCTCGGTGTGCTTTCCTGTGGCAAGGAAACTTGGCTTTCATTCTTCAGGTGGCACATTGGCTCAGGACTGCCCTACCCCAAGGACTCAGGCTGTGCAGCCCGACTGGTTGAGATCAGCACTTCTGGCCCTCTCCCGGATGAACCAACTAGGAAAGGAGCCTCTCCTAAGCTGGGAAACGTGGTGGCTTTTCCTAGTCTACCGAGGAACAGCGCTCTGAGGGAGAGGAGCTGCTGACGTGTGGTAGCAAAGTCTCCTCTGCTGAAGAGAAACATTTCATTGTAAGCGGGTTCCATCAGCCTTGCCACCTTTTCTCAGCTGGCTATCATGGAGGGCAGTCTGTTGGCAGATTCCCCTGAGGCCCTGCTTCCCAGGCTGTGATCCACACACGCCGCCTGCTTCAGCCCAAAGGGACAGCTTATGGTAAGGTCAAAACCCTGTGCTGGCAAGTTCCTGCCCAACCCTCGCACAGGGACAAGCATATTGGCCATTGGTCAAAGGCTTTCCCCACAAGCTTAACACGTTTGGTCCCATCTAGCCTCCGAAGGCCGAGTTGACCTAGCTAGGAATCAAAGTTCAGGAAAGGTACTCAGGGTGCTGGTGACTGCAGGTTCTTTCACCAGGCAGCCCAAATCGAGTCCACCTCCTTGCATTTTCCATGGGCAGAGCAAATGGTGTCAACTTACACGCCTCCGGCCAGGGAGGGGCGACCTACACTTTCTTCAGGGGATACAAGCCCATGCCTTCCGTGTGAAAGGCCTCTATGCCTCTTTGCTTCGGCAGCCCAGGGATAGCGTCAGCCCTGAAATGCTTCCGAAGGAGCAGAGTCAGAGATCCTTCGAACCACAGAGCAGGTGCAGCCCAGAACAAGGACTGCTCTTGGCCTGAGAACACCCACTGCCCAGCGCTTCTTTGGGGTACGCACGTGTAGAGGAAGGGGGTTGAATTCTGCTGCGTGATAACTTCTCCGGGCCACGTAGTGTGAGCGCAAGTAGAGTGGCCCTACACCTCCTCCCAGTTTCCTGTGTAAGTTGTAGAAGGCCAACTCCCTGCTTGAATCCCTGGGTGGGGTACGTACCGTCCAGAGAAAGATGGATGCTTGGGACCCTGGGCTGGGAGCTAGGTTAATGTTCTGTGCATCCACTTGGCAGCTGTTCTCTCTAAGCGGGTCCCAAAGGCTTTTTGGAGGAGTTTCCTGAGAGGGTCGGAAACAGGAAAGTAGCCAACAGGCCCACGGGGATGCCAGTTCTCTCTAGCAACAAGGCTACCAGCCTCAGACACTAGCGTTCTCTTTGGTACATGAAAGAACACTGTGCTTGGAAACTTCTTCCATCCAGTTTGCGAGTCGCGCTTCCACTGGGTCCTAGGATTCCAAGTGTTGCCATGCCGTCACAATGTCCAATTCTGAGGCCTAGGACGGCAGAGTGTCTGGCAGCTCTCAAAGAGACCTTAGCAATGCAGGCTTTTTGGCTCCTTCCGCCCAGAAACCAGCTCCTCCAGATCCTCTGTCGTTAGGTATTTCATGTCCGAATATCTCAGGGGGCCCTCATTCCTCCTCCACGAAGTAAGGCCCAAACGGCATTGCCCTAAAGGGAAGAAGCCTTCTGAGTCCGGCAGAGAGGAAGTCTCCGCCACTCTGCATTCCCACTCGGCTGAGCCCTGGGTATCGGACCGAGAGAGGGAGAAAGAGAGCCGTAACCCCGAGCTTTTCCACAATGCGGTATAGGCCTCACCCTTCAAGCCCACGTCAATTTCATAGCGAAAACACCAGGCCTCGGTGTGCTTTCCTGTGGCAAGGAAACTTGGCTTTCATTCTTCAGGTGGCACATTGGCTCAGGACTGCCCTACCCCAAGGACTCAGGCTGTGCAGCCCGACTGGTTGAGATCAGCACTTCTGGCCCTCTCCCGGATGAACCAACTAGGAAAGGAGCCTCTCCTAAGCTGGGAAACGTGGTGGCTTTTCCTAGTCTACCGAGGAACAGCGCTCTGAGGGAGAGGAGCTGCTGACGTGTGGTAGCAAAGTCTCCTCTGCTGAAGAGAAACATTTCATTGTAAGCGGGTTCCATCAGCCTTGCCACCTTTTCTCAGCTGGCTATCATGGAGGGCAGTCTGTTGGCAGATTCCCCTGAGGCCCTGCTTCCCAGGCTGTGATCCACACACGCCGCCTGCTTCAGCCCAAAGGGACAGCTTATGGTAAGGTCAAAACCCTGTGCTGGCAAGTTCCTGCCCAACCCTCGCACAGGGACAAGCATATTGGCCATTGGTCAAAGGCTTTCCCCACAAGCTTAACACGTTTGGTCCCATCTAGCCTCCGAAGGCCGAGTTGACCTAGCTAGGAATCAAAGTTCAGGAAAGGTACTCAGGGTGCTGGTGACTGCAGGTTCTTTCACCAGGCAGCCCAAATCGAGTCCACCTCCTTGCATTTTCCATGGGCAGAGCAAATGGTGTCAACTTACACGCCTCCGGCCAGGGAGGGGCGACCTACACTTTCTTCAGGGGATACAAGCCCATGCCTTCCGTGTGAAAGGCCTCTATGCCTCTTTGCTTCGGCAGCCCAGGGATAGCGTCAGCCCTGAAATGCTTCCGAAGGAGCAGAGTCAGAGATCCTTCGAACCACAGAGCAGGTGCAGCCCAGAACAAGGACTGCTCTTGGCCTGAGAACACCCACTGCCCAGCGCTTCTTTGGGGTACGCACGTGTAGAGGAAGGGGGTTGAATTCTGCTGCGTGATAACTTCTCCGGGCCACGTAGTGTGAGCGCAAGTAGAGTGGCCCTACACCTCCTCCCAGTTTCCTGTGTAAGTTGTAGAAGGCCAACTCCCTGCTTGAATCCCTGGGTGGGGTACGTACCGTCCAGAGAAAGATGGATGCTTGGGACCCTGGGCTGGGAGCTGGGTTAATGTTCTGTGCATCCACTTGGCAGCTGTTCTCTCTAAGCGGGTCCCAAAGGCTTTTTGGAGGAGTTTCCTGAGAGGGTCGGAAACAGGAAAGTAGCCAACAGGCCCACGGGGATGCCAGTTCTCTCTAGCAACAAGGCTACCAGCCTCAGACACTAGCGTTCTCTTTGGTACATGAAAGAACACTGTGCTTGGAAACTTCTTCCATCCAGTTTGCGAGTCGCGCTTCCACTGGGTCCTAGGATTCCAAGTGTTGCCATGCCGTCACAATGTCCAATTCTGAGGCCTAGGACGGCAGAGTGTCTGGCAGCTCTCAAAGAGACCTTAGCAATGCAGGCTTTTTGGCTCCTTCCGCCCAGAAACCAGCTCCTCCAGATCCTCTGTCGTTAGGTATTTCATGTCCGAATATCTCAGGGGGCCCTCATTCCTCCTCCACGAAGTAAGGCCCAAACGGCATTGCCCTAAAGGGAAGAAGCCTTCTGAGTCCGGCAGAGAGGAAGTCTCCGCCACTCTGCATTCCCACTCGGCTGAGCCCTGGGTATCGGACCGAGAGAGGGAGAAAGAGAGCCGTAACCCCGAGCTTTTCCACAATGCGGTATAGGCCTCACCCTTCAAGCCCACGTCAATTTCATAGCGAAAACACCAGGCCTCGGTGTGCTTTCCTGTGGCAAGGAAACTTGGCTTTCATTCTTCAGGTGGCACATTGGCTCAGGACTGCCCTACCCCAAGGACTCAGGCTGTGCAGCCCGACTGGTTGAGATCAGCACTTCTGGCCCTCTCCCGGATGAACCAACTAGGAAAGGAGCCTCTCCTAAGCTGGGAAACGTGGTGGCTTTTCCTAGTCTACCGAGGAACAGCGCTCTGAGGGAGAGGAGCTGCTGACGTGTGGTAGCAAAGTCTCCTCTGCTGAAGAGAAACATTTCATTGTAAGCGGGTTCCATCAGCCTTGCCACCTTTTCTCAGCTGGCTATCATGGAGGGCAGTCTGTTGGCAGATTCCCCTGAGGCCCTGCTTCCCAGGCTGTGATCCACACACGCCGCCTGCTTCAGCCCAAAGGGACAGCTTATGGTAAGGTCAAAACCCTGTGCTGGCAAGTTCCTGCCCAACCCTCGCACAGGGACAAGCATATTGGCCATTGGTCAAAGGCTTTCCCCACAAGCTTAACACGTTTGGTCCCATCTAGCCTCCGAAGGCCGAGTTGACCTAGCTAGGAATCAAAGTTCAGGAAAGGTACTCAGGGTGCTGGTGACTGCAGGTTCTTTCACCAGGCAGCCCAAATCGAGTCCACCTCCTTGCATTTTCCATGGGCAGAGCAAATGGTGTCAACTTACACGCCTCCGGCCAGGGAGGGGCGACCTACACTTTCTTCAGGGGATACAAGCCCATGCCTTCCGTGTGAAAGGCCTCTATGCCTCTTTGCTTCGGCAGCCCAGGGATAGCGTCAGCCCTGAAATGCTTCCGAAGGAGCAGAGTCAGAGATCCTTCGAACCACAGAGCAGGTGCAGCCCAGAACAAGGACTGCTCTTGGCCTGAGAACACCCACTGCCCAGCGCTTCTTTGGGGTACGCACGTGTAGAGGAAGGGGGTTGAATTCTGCTGCGTGATAACTTCTCCGGGCCACGTAGTGTGAGCGCAAGTAGAGTGGCCCTACACCTCCTCCCAGTTTCCTGTGTAAGTTGTAGAAGGCCAACTCCCTGCTTGAATCCCTGGGTGGGGTACGTACCGTCCAGAGAAAGATGGATGCTTGGGACCCTGGGCTGGGAGCTAGGTTAATGTTCTGTGCATCCACTTGGCAGCTGTTCTCTCTAAGCGGGTCCCAAAGGCTTTTTGGAGGAGTTTCCTGAGAGGGTCGGAAACAGGAAAGTAGCCAACAGGCCCACGGGGATGCCAGTTCTCTCTAGCAACAAGGCTACCAGCCTCAGACACTAGCGTTCTCTTTGGTACATGAAAGAACACTGTGCTTGGAAACTTCTTCCATCCAGTTTGCGAGTCGCGCTTCCACTGGGTCCTAGGATTCCAAGTGTTGCCATGCCGTCACAATGTCCAATTCTGAGGCCTAGGACGGCAGAGTGTCTGGCAGCTCTCAAAGAGACCTTAGCAATGCAGGCTTTTTGGCTCCTTCCGCCCAGAAACCAGCTCCTCCAGATCCTCTGTCGTTAGGTATTTCATGTCCGAATATCTCAGGGGGCCCTCATTCCTCCTCCACGAAGTAAGGCCCAAACGGCATTGCCCTAAAGGGAAGAAGCCTTCTGAGTCCGGCAGAGAGGAAGTCTCCGCCACTCTGCATTCCCACTCGGCTGAGCCCTGGGTATCGGACCGAGAGAGGGAGAAAGAGAGCCGTAACCCCGAGCTTTTCCACAATGCGGTATAGGCCTCACCCTTCAAGCCCACGTCAATTTCATAGCGAAAACACCAGGCCTCGGTGTGCTTTCCTGTGGCAAGGAAACTTGGCTTTCATTCTTCAGGTGGCACATTGGCTCAGGACTGCCCTACCCCAAGGACTCAGGCTGTGCAGCCCGACTGGTTGAGATCAGCACTTCTGGCCCTCTCCCGGATGAACCAACTAGGAAAGGAGCCTCTCCTAAGCTGGGAAACGTGGTGGCTTTTCCTAGTCTACCGAGGAACAGCGCTCTGAGGGAGAGGAGCTGCTGACGTGTGGTAGCAAAGTCTCCTCTGCTGAAGAGAAACATTTCATTGTAAGCGGGTTCCATCAGCCTTGCCACCTTTTCTCAGCTGGCTATCATGGAGGGCAGTCTGTTGGCAGATTCCCCTGAGGCCCTGCTTCCCAGGCTGTGATCCACACACGCCGCCTGCTTCAGCCCAAAGGGACAGCTTATGGTAAGGTCAAAACCCTGTGCTGGCAAGTTCCTGCCCAACCCTCGCACAGGGACAAGCATATTGGCCATTGGTCAAAGGCTTTCCCCACAAGCTTAACACGTTTGGTCCCATCTAGCCTCCGAAGGCCGAGTTGACCTAGCTAGGAATCAAAGTTCAGGAAAGGTACTCAGGGTGCTGGTGACTGCAGGTTCTTTCACCAGGCAGCCCAAATCGAGTCCACCTCCTTGCATTTTCCATGGGCAGAGCAAATGGTGTCAACTTACACGCCTCCGGCCAGGGAGGGGCGACCTACACTTTCTTCAGGGGATACAAGCCCATGCCTTCCGTGTGAAAGGCCTCTATGCCTCTTTGCTTCGGCAGCCCAGGGATAGCGTCAGCCCTGAAATGCTTCCGAAGGAGCAGAGTCAGAGATCCTTCGAACCACAGAGCAGGTGCAGCCCAGAACAAGGACTGCTCTTGGCCTGAGAACACCCACTGCCCAGCGCTTCTTTGGGGTACGCACGTGTAGAGGAAGGGGGTTGAATTCTGCTGCGTGATAACTTCTCCGGGCCACGTAGTGTGAGCGCAAGTAGAGTGGCCCTACACCTCCTCCCAGTTTCCTGTGTAAGTTGTAGAAGGCCAACTCCCTGCTTGAATCCCTGGGTGGGGTACGTACCGTCCAGAGAAAGATGGATGCTTGGGACCCTGGGCTGGGAGCTAGGTTAATGTTCTGTGCATCCACTTGGCAGCTGTTCTCTCTAAGCGGGTCCCAAAGGCTTTTTGGAGGAGTTTCCTGAGAGGGTCGGAAACAGGAAAGTAGCCAACAGGCCCACGGGGATGCCAGTTCTCTCTAGCAACAAGGCTACCAGCCTCAGACACTAGCGTTCTCTTTGGTACATGAAAGAACACTGTGCTTGGAAACTTCTTCCATCCAGTTTGCGAGTCGCGCTTCCACTGGGTCCTAGGATTCCAAGTGTTGCCATGCCGTCACAATGTCCAATTCTGAGGCCTAGGACGGCAGAGTGTCTGGCAGCTCTCAAAGAGACCTTAGCAATGCAGGCTTTTTGGCTCCTTCCGCCCAGAAACCAGCTCCTCCAGATCCTCTGTCGTTAGGTATTTCATGTCCGAATATCTCAGGGGGCCCTCATTCCTCCTCCACGAAGTAAGGCCCAAACGGCATTGCCCTAAAGGGAAGAAGCCTTCTGAGTCCGGCAGAGAGGAAGTCTCCGCCACTCTGCATTCCCACTCGGCTGAGCCCTGGGTATCGGACCGAGAGAGGGAGAAAGAGAGCCGTAACCCCGAGCTTTTCCACAATGCGGTATAGGCCTCACCCTTCAAGCCCACGTCAATTTCATAGCGAAAACACCAGGCCTCGGTGTGCTTTCCTGTGGCAAGGAAACTTGGCTTTCATTCTTCAGGTGGCACATTGGCTCAGGACTGCCCTACCCCAAGGACTCAGGCTGTGCAGCCCGACTGGTTGAGATCAGCACTTCTGGCCCTCTCCCGGATGAACCAACTAGGAAAGGAGCCTCTCCTAAGCTGGGAAACGTGGTGGCTTTTCCTAGTCTACCGAGGAACAGCGCTCTGAGGGAGAGGAGCTGCTGACGTGTGGTAGCAAAGTCTCCTCTGCTGAAGAGAAACATTTCATTGTAAGCGGGTTCCATCAGCCTTGCCACCTTTTCTCAGCTGGCTATCATGGAGGGCAGTCTGTTGGCAGATTCCCCTGAGGCCCTGCTTCCCAGGCTGTGATCCACACACGCCGCCTGCTTCAGCCCAAAGGGACAGCTTATGGTAAGGTCAAAACCCTGTGCTGGCAAGTTCCTGCCCAACCCTCGCACAGGGACAAGCATATTGGCCATTGGTCAAAGGCTTTCCCCACAAGCTTAACACGTTTGGTCCCATCTAGCCTCCGAAGGCCGAGTTGACCTAGCTAGGAATCAAAGTTCAGGAAAGGTACTCAGGGTGCTGGTGACTGCAGGTTCTTTCACCAGGCAGCCCAAATCGAGTCCACCTCCTTGCATTTTCCATGGGCAGAGCAAATGGTGTCAACTTACACGCCTCCGGCCAGGGAGGGGCGACCTACACTTTCTTCAGGGGATACAAGCCCATGCCTTCCGTGTGAAAGGCCTCTATGCCTCTTTGCTTCGGCAGCCCAGGGATAGCGTCAGCCCTGAAATGCTTCCGAAGGAGCAGAGTCAGAGATCCTTCGAACCACAGAGCAGGTGCAGCCCAGAACAAGGACTGCTCTTGGCCTGAGAACACCCACTGCCCAGCGCTTCTTTGGGGTACGCACGTGTAGAGGAAGGGGGTTGAATTCTGCTGCGTGATAACTTCTCCGGGCCACGTAGTGTGAGCGCAAGTAGAGTGGCCCTACACCTCCTCCCAGTTTCCTGTGTAAGTTGTAGAAGGCCAACTCCCTGCTTGAATCCCTGGGTGGGGTACGTACCGTCCAGAGAAAGATGGATGCTTGGGACCCTGGGCTGGGAGCTAGGTTAATGTTCTGTGCATCCACTTGGCAGCTGTTCTCTCTAAGCGGGTCCCAAAGGCTTTTTGGAGGAGTTTCCTGAGAGGGTCGGAAACAGGAAAGTAGCCAACAGGCCCACGGGGATGCCAGTTCTCTCTAGCAACAAGGCTACCAGCCTCAGACACTAGCGTTCTCTTTGGTACATGAAAGAACACTGTGCTTGGAAACTTCTTCCATCCAGTTTGCGAGTCGCGCTTCCACTGGGTCCTAGGATTCCAAGTGTTGCCATGCCGTCACAATGTCCAATTCTGAGGCCTAGGACGGCAGAGTGTCTGGCAGCTCTCAAAGAGACCTTAGCAATGCAGGCTTTTTGGCTCCTTCCGCCCAGAAACCAGCTCCTCCAGATCCTCTGTCGTTAGGTATTTCATGTCCGAATATCTCAGGGGGCCCTCATTCCTCCTCCACGAAGTAAGGCCCAAACGGCATTGCCCTAAAGGGAAGAAGCCTTCTGAGTCCGGCAGAGAGGAAGTCTCCGCCACTCTGCATTCCCACTCGGCTGAGCCCTGGGTATCGGACCGAGAGAGGGAGAAAGAGAGCCGTAACCCCGAGCTTTTCCACAATGCGGTATAGGCCTCACCCTTCAAGCCCACGTCAATTTCATAGCGAAAACACCAGGCCTCGGTGTGCTTTCCTGTGGCAAGGAAACTTGGCTTTCATTCTTCAGGTGGCACATTGGCTCAGGACTGCCCTACCCCAAGGACTCAGGCTGTGCAGCCCGACTGGTTGAGATCAGCACTTCTGGCCCTCTCCCGGATGAACCAACTAGGAAAGGAGCCTCTCCTAAGCTGGGAAACGTGGTGGCTTTTCCTAGTCTACCGAGGAACAGCGCTCTGAGGGAGAGGAGCTGCTGACGTGTGGTAGCAAAGTCTCCTCTGCTGAAGAGAAACATTTCATTGTAAGCGGGTTCCATCAGCCTTGCCACCTTTTCTCAGCTGGCTATCATGGAGGGCAGTCTGTTGGCAGATTCCCCTGAGGCCCTGCTTCCCAGGCTGTGATCCACACACGCCGCCTGCTTCAGCCCAAAGGGACAGCTTATGGTAAGGTCAAAACCCTGTGCTGGCAAGTTCCTGCCCAACCCTCGCACAGGGACAAGCATATTGGCCATTGGTCAAAGGCTTTCCCCACAAGCTTAACACGTTTGGTCCCATCTAGCCTCCGAAGGCCGAGTTGACCTAGCTAGGAATCAAAGTTCAGGAAAGGTACTCAGGGTGCTGGTGACTGCAGGTTCTTTCACCAGGCAGCCCAAATCGAGTCCACCTCCTTGCATTTTCCATGGGCAGAGCAAATGGTGTCAACTTACACGCCTCCGGCCAGGGAGGGGCGACCTACACTTTCTTCAGGGGATACAAGCCCATGCCTTCCGTGTGAAAGGCCTCTATGCCTCTTTGCTTCGGCAGCCCAGGGATAGCGTCAGCCCTGAAATGCTTCCGAAGGAGCAGAGTCAGAGATCCTTCGAACCACAGAGCAGGTGCAGCCCAGAACAAGGACTGCTCTTGGCCTGAGAACACCCACTGCCCAGCGCTTCTTTGGGGTACGCACGTGTAGAGGAAGGGGGTTGAATTCTGCTGCGTGATAACTTCTCCGGGCCACGTAGTGTGAGCGCAAGTAGAGTGGCCCTACACCTCCTCCCAGTTTCCTGTGTAAGTTGTAGAAGGCCAACTCCCTGCTTGAATCCCTGGGTGGGGTACGTACCGTCCAGAGAAAGATGGATGCTTGGGACCCTGGGCTGGGAGCTGGGTTAATGTTCTGTGCATCCACTTGGCAGCTGTTCTCTCTAAGCGGGTCCCAAAGGCTTTTTGGAGGAGTTTCCTGAGAGGGTCGGAAACAGGAAAGTAGCCAACAGGCCCACGGGGATGCCAGTTCTCTCTAGCAACAAGGCTACCAGCCTCAGACACTAGCGTTCTCTTTGGTACATGAAAGAACACTGTGCTTGGAAACTTCTTCCATCCAGTTTGCGAGTCGCGCTTCCACTGGGTCCTAGGATTCCAAGTGTTGCCATGCCGTCACAATGTCCAATTCTGAGGCCTAGGACGGCAGAGTGTCTGGCAGCTCTCAAAGAGACCTTAGCAATGCAGGCTTTTTGGCTCCTTCCGCCCAGAAACCAGCTCCTCCAGATCCTCTGTCGTTAGGTATTTCATGTCCGAATATCTCAGGGGGCCCTCATTCCTCCTCCACGAAGTAAGGCCCAAACGGCATTGCCCTAAAGGGAAGAAGCCTTCTGAGTCCGGCAGAGAGGAAGTCTCCGCCACTCTGCATTCCCACTCGGCTGAGCCCTGGGTATCGGACCGAGAGAGGGAGAAAGAGAGCCGTAACCCCGAGCTTTTCCACAATGCGGTATAGGCCTCACCCTTCAAGCCCACGTCAATTTCATAGCGAAAACACCAGGCCTCGGTGTGCTTTCCTGTGGCAAGGAAACTTGGCTTTCATTCTTCAGGTGGCACATTGGCTCAGGACTGCCCTACCCCAAGGACTCAGGCTGTGCAGCCCGACTGGTTGAGATCAGCACTTCTGGCCCTCTCCCGGATGAACCAACTAGGAAAGGAGCCTCTCCTAAGCTGGGAAACGTGGTGGCTTTTCCTAGTCTACCGAGGAACAGCGCTCTGAGGGAGAGGAGCTGCTGACGTGTGGTAGCAAAGTCTCCTCTGCTGAAGAGAAACATTTCATTGTAAGCGGGTTCCATCAGCCTTGCCACCTTTTCTCAGCTGGCTATCATGGAGGGCAGTCTGTTGGCAGATTCCCCTGAGGCCCTGCTTCCCAGGCTGTGATCCACACACGCCGCCTGCTTCAGCCCAAAGGGACAGCTTATGGTAAGGTCAAAACCCTGTGCTGGCAAGTTCCTGCCCAACCCTCGCACAGGGACAAGCATATTGGCCATTGGTCAAAGGCTTTCCCCACAAGCTTAACACGTTTGGTCCCATCTAGCCTCCGAAGGCCGAGTTGACCTAGCTAGGAATCAAAGTTCAGGAAAGGTACTCAGGGTGCTGGTGACTGCAGGTTCTTTCACCAGGCAGCCCAAATCGAGTCCACCTCCTTGCATTTTCCATGGGCAGAGCAAATGGTGTCAACTTACACGCCTCCGGCCAGGGAGGGGCGACCTACACTTTCTTCAGGGGATACAAGCCCATGCCTTCCGTGTGAAAGGCCTCTATGCCTCTTTGCTTCGGCAGCCCAGGGATAGCGTCAGCCCTGAAATGCTTCCGAAGGAGCAGAGTCAGAGATCCTTCGAACCACAGAGCAGGTGCAGCCCAGAACAAGGACTGCTCTTGGCCTGAGAACACCCACTGCCCAGCGCTTCTTTGGGGTACGCACGTGTAGAGGAAGGGGGTTGAATTCTGCTGCGTGATAACTTCTCCGGGCCACGTAGTGTGAGCGCAAGTAGAGTGGCCCTACACCTCCTCCCAGTTTCCTGTGTAAGTTGTAGAAGGCCAACTCCCTGCTTGAATCCCTGGGTGGGGTACGTACCGTCCAGAGAAAGATGGATGCTTGGGACCCTGGGCTGGGAGCTAGGTTAATGTTCTGTGCATCCACTTGGCAGCTGTTCTCTCTAAGCGGGTCCCAAAGGCTTTTTGGAGGAGTTTCCTGAGAGGGTCGGAAACAGGAAAGTAGCCAACAGGCCCACGGGGATGCCAGTTCTCTCTAGCAACAAGGCTACCAGCCTCAGACACTAGCGTTCTCTTTGGTACATGAAAGAACACTGTGCTTGGAAACTTCTTCCATCCAGTTTGCGAGTCGCGCTTCCACTGGGTCCTAGGATTCCAAGTGTTGCCATGCCGTCACAATGTCCAATTCTGAGGCCTAGGACGGCAGAGTGTCTGGCAGCTCTCAAAGAGACCTTAGCAATGCAGGCTTTTTGGCTCCTTCCGCCCAGAAACCAGCTCCTCCAGATCCTCTGTCGTTAGGTATTTCATGTCCGAATATCTCAGGGGGCCCTCATTCCTCCTCCACGAAGTAAGGCCCAAACGGCATTGCCCTAAAGGGAAGAAGCCTTCTGAGTCCGGCAGAGAGGAAGTCTCCGCCACTCTGCATTCCCACTCGGCTGAGCCCTGGGTATCGGACCGAGAGAGGGAGAAAGAGAGCCGTAACCCCGAGCTTTTCCACAATGCGGTATAGGCCTCACCCTTCAAGCCCACGTCAATTTCATAGCGAAAACACCAGGCCTCGGTGTGCTTTCCTGTGGCAAGGAAACTTGGCTTTCATTCTTCAGGTGGCACATTGGCTCAGGACTGCCCTACCCCAAGGACTCAGGCTGTGCAGCCCGACTGGTTGAGATCAGCACTTCTGGCCCTCTCCCGGATGAACCAACTAGGAAAGGAGCCTCTCCTAAGCTGGGAAACGTGGTGGCTTTTCCTAGTCTACCGAGGAACAGCGCTCTGAGGGAGAGGAGCTGCTGACGTGTGGTAGCAAAGTCTCCTCTGCTGAAGAGAAACATTTCATTGTAAGCGGGTTCCATCAGCCTTGCCACCTTTTCTCAGCTGGCTATCATGGAGGGCAGTCTGTTGGCAGATTCCCCTGAGGCCCTGCTTCCCAGGCTGTGATCCACACACGCCGCCTGCTTCAGCCCAAAGGGACAGCTTATGGTAAGGTCAAAACCCTGTGCTGGCAAGTTCCTGCCCAACCCTCGCACAGGGACAAGCATATTGGCCATTGGTCAAAGGCTTTCCCCACAAGCTTAACACGTTTGGTCCCATCTAGCCTCCGAAGGCCGAGTTGACCTAGCTAGGAATCAAAGTTCAGGAAAGGTACTCAGGGTGCTGGTGACTGCAGGTTCTTTCACCAGGCAGCCCAAATCGAGTCCACCTCCTTGCATTTTCCATGGGCAGAGCAAATGGTGTCAACTTACACGCCTCCGGCCAGGGAGGGGCGACCTACACTTTCTTCAGGGGATACAAGCCCATGCCTTCCGTGTGAAAGGCCTCTATGCCTCTTTGCTTCGGCAGCCCAGGGATAGCGTCAGCCCTGAAATGCTTCCGAAGGAGCAGAGTCAGAGATCCTTCGAACCACAGAGCAGGTGCAGCCCAGAACAAGGACTGCTCTTGGCCTGAGAACACCCACTGCCCAGCGCTTCTTTGGGGTACGCACGTGTAGAGGAAGGGGGTTGAATTCTGCTGCGTGATAACTTCTCCGGGCCACGTAGTGTGAGCGCAAGTAGAGTGGCCCTACACCTCCTCCCAGTTTCCTGTGTAAGTTGTAGAAGGCCAACTCCCTGCTTGAATCCCTGGGTGGGGTACGTACCGTCCAGAGAAAGATGGATGCTTGGGACCCTGGGCTGGGAGCTAGGTTAATGTTCTGTGCATCCACTTGGCAGCTGTTCTCTCTAAGCGGGTCCCAAAGGCTTTTTGGAGGAGTTTCCTGAGAGGGTCGGAAACAGGAAAGTAGCCAACAGGCCCACGGGGATGCCAGTTCTCTCTAGCAACAAGGCTACCAGCCTCAGACACTAGCGTTCTCTTTGGTACATGAAAGAACACTGTGCTTGGAAACTTCTTCCATCCAGTTTGCGAGTCGCGCTTCCACTGGGTCCTAGGATTCCAAGTGTTGCCATGCCGTCACAATGTCCAATTCTGAGGCCTAGGACGGCAGAGTGTCTGGCAGCTCTCAAAGAGACCTTAGCAATGCAGGCTTTTTGGCTCCTTCCGCCCAGAAACCAGCTCCTCCAGATCCTCTGTCGTTAGGTATTTCATGTCCGAATATCTCAGGGGGCCCTCATTCCTCCTCCACGAAGTAAGGCCCAAACGGCATTGCCCTAAAGGGAAGAAGCCTTCTGAGTCCGGCAGAGAGGAAGTCTCCGCCACTCTGCATTCCCACTCGGCTGAGCCCTGGGTATCGGACCGAGAGAGGGAGAAAGAGAGCCGTAACCCCGAGCTTTTCCACAATGCGGTATAGGCCTCACCCTTCAAGCCCACGTCAATTTCATAGCGAAAACACCAGGCCTCGGTGTGCTTTCCTGTGGCAAGGAAACTTGGCTTTCATTCTTCAGGTGGCACATTGGCTCAGGACTGCCCTACCCCAAGGACTCAGGCTGTGCAGCCCGACTGGTTGAGATCAGCACTTCTGGCCCTCTCCCGGATGAACCAACTAGGAAAGGAGCCTCTCCTAAGCTGGGAAACGTGGTGGCTTTTCCTAGTCTACCGAGGAACAGCGCTCTGAGGGAGAGGAGCTGCTGACGTGTGGTAGCAAAGTCTCCTCTGCTGAAGAGAAACATTTCATTGTAAGCGGGTTCCATCAGCCTTGCCACCTTTTCTCAGCTGGCTATCATGGAGGGCAGTCTGTTGGCAGATTCCCCTGAGGCCCTGCTTCCCAGGCTGTGATCCACACACGCCGCCTGCTTCAGCCCAAAGGGACAGCTTATGGTAAGGTCAAAACCCTGTGCTGGCAAGTTCCTGCCCAACCCTCGCACAGGGACAAGCATATTGGCCATTGGTCAAAGGCTTTCCCCACAAGCTTAACACGTTTGGTCCCATCTAGCCTCCGAAGGCCGAGTTGACCTAGCTAGGAATCAAAGTTCAGGAAAGGTACTCAGGGTGCTGGTGACTGCAGGTTCTTTCACCAGGCAGCCCAAATCGAGTCCACCTCCTTGCATTTTCCATGGGCAGAGCAAATGGTGTCAACTTACACGCCTCCGGCCAGGGAGGGGCGACCTACACTTTCTTCAGGGGATACAAGCCCATGCCTTCCGTGTGAAAGGCCTCTATGCCTCTTTGCTTCGGCAGCCCAGGGATAGCGTCAGCCCTGAAATGCTTCCGAAGGAGCAGAGTCAGAGATCCTTCGAACCACAGAGCAGGTGCAGCCCAGAACAAGGACTGCTCTTGGCCTGAGAACACCCACTGCCCAGCGCTTCTTTGGGGTACGCACGTGTAGAGGAAGGGGGTTGAATTCTGCTGCGTGATAACTTCTCCGGGCCACGTAGTGTGAGCGCAAGTAGAGTGGCCCTACACCTCCTCCCAGTTTCCTGTGTAAGTTGTAGAAGGCCAACTCCCTGCTTGAATCCCTGGGTGGGGTACGTACCGTCCAGAGAAAGATGGATGCTTGGGACCCTGGGCTGGGAGCTAGGTTAATGTTCTGTGCATCCACTTGGCAGCTGTTCTCTCTAAGCGGGTCCCAAAGGCTTTTTGGAGGAGTTTCCTGAGAGGGTCGGAAACAGGAAAGTAGCCAACAGGCCCACGGGGATGCCAGTTCTCTCTAGCAACAAGGCTACCAGCCTCAGACACTAGCGTTCTCTTTGGTACATGAAAGAACACTGTGCTTGGAAACTTCTTCCATCCAGTTTGCGAGTCGCGCTTCCACTGGGTCCTAGGATTCCAAGTGTTGCCATGCCGTCACAATGTCCAATTCTGAGGCCTAGGACGGCAGAGTGTCTGGCAGCTCTCAAAGAGACCTTAGCAATGCAGGCTTTTTGGCTCCTTCCGCCCAGAAACCAGCTCCTCCAGATCCTCTGTCGTTAGGTATTTCATGTCCGAATATCTCAGGGGGCCCTCATTCCTCCTCCACGAAGTAAGGCCCAAACGGCATTGCCCTAAAGGGAAGAAGCCTTCTGAGTCCGGCAGAGAGGAAGTCTCCGCCACTCTGCATTCCCACTCGGCTGAGCCCTGGGTATCGGACCGAGAGAGGGAGAAAGAGAGCCGTAACCCCGAGCTTTTCCACAATGCGGTATAGGCCTCACCCTTCAAGCCCACGTCAATTTCATAGCGAAAACACCAGGCCTCGGTGTGCTTTCCTGTGGCAAGGAAACTTGGCTTTCATTCTTCAGGTGGCACATTGGCTCAGGACTGCCCTACCCCAAGGACTCAGGCTGTGCAGCCCGACTGGTTGAGATCAGCACTTCTGGCCCTCTCCCGGATGAACCAACTAGGAAAGGAGCCTCTCCTAAGCTGGGAAACGTGGTGGCTTTTCCTAGTCTACCGAGGAACAGCGCTCTGAGGGAGAGGAGCTGCTGACGTGTGGTAGCAAAGTCTCCTCTGCTGAAGAGAAACATTTCATTGTAAGCGGGTTCCATCAGCCTTGCCACCTTTTCTCAGCTGGCTATCATGGAGGGCAGTCTGTTGGCAGATTCCCCTGAGGCCCTGCTTCCCAGGCTGTGATCCACACACGCCGCCTGCTTCAGCCCAAAGGGACAGCTTATGGTAAGGTCAAAACCCTGTGCTGGCAAGTTCCTGCCCAACCCTCGCACAGGGACAAGCATATTGGCCATTGGTCAAAGGCTTTCCCCACAAGCTTAACACGTTTGGTCCCATCTAGCCTCCGAAGGCCGAGTTGACCTAGCTAGGAATCAAAGTTCAGGAAAGGTACTCAGGGTGCTGGTGACTGCAGGTTCTTTCACCAGGCAGCCCAAATCGAGTCCACCTCCTTGCATTTTCCATGGGCAGAGCAAATGGTGTCAACTTACACGCCTCCGGCCAGGGAGGGGCGACCTACACTTTCTTCAGGGGATACAAGCCCATGCCTTCCGTGTGAAAGGCCTCTATGCCTCTTTGCTTCGGCAGCCCAGGGATAGCGTCAGCCCTGAAATGCTTCCGAAGGAGCAGAGTCAGAGATCCTTCGAACCACAGAGCAGGTGCAGCCCAGAACAAGGACTGCTCTTGGCCTGAGAACACCCACTGCCCAGCGCTTCTTTGGGGTACGCACGTGTAGAGGAAGGGGGTTGAATTCTGCTGCGTGATAACTTCTCCGGGCCACGTAGTGTGAGCGCAAGTAGAGTGGCCCTACACCTCCTCCCAGTTTCCCGTGTAAGTTGTAGAAGGCCAACTCCCTGCTTGAATCCCTGGGTGGGGTACGTACCGTCCAGAGAAAGATGGATGCTTGGGACCCTGGGCTGGGAGCTAGGTTAATGTTCTGTGCATCCACTTGGCAGCTGTTCTCTCTAAGCGGGTCCCAAAGGCTTTTTGGAGGAGTTTCCTGAGAGGGTCGGAAACAGGAAAGTAGCCAACAGGCCCACGGGGATGCCAGTTCTCTCTAGCAACAAGGCTACCAGCCTCAGACACTAGCGTTCTCTTTGGTACATGAAAGAACACTGTGCTTGGAAACTTCTTCCATCCAGTTTGCGAGTCGCGCTTCCACTGGGTCCTAGGATTCCAAGTGTTGCCATGCCGTCACAATGTCCAATTCTGAGGCCTAGGACGGCAGAGTGTCTGGCAGCTCTCAAAGAGACCTTAGCAATGCAGGCTTTTTGGCTCCTTCCGCCCAGAAACCAGCTCCTCCAGATCCTCTGTCGTTAGGTATTTCATGTCCGAATATCTCAGGGGGCCCTCATTCCTCCTCCACGAAGTAAGGCCCAAACGGCATTGCCCTAAAGGGAAGAAGCCTTCTGAGTCCGGCAGAGAGGAAGTCTCCGCCACTCTGCATTCCCACTCGGCTGAGCCCTGGGTATCGGACCGAGAGAGGGAGAAAGAGAGCCGTAACCCCGAGCTTTTCCACAATGCGGTATAGGCCTCACCCTTCAAGCCCACGTCAATTTCATAGCGAAAACACCAGGCCTCGGTGTGCTTTCCTGTGGCAAGGAAACTTGGCTTTCATTCTTCAGGTGGCACATTGGCTCAGGACTGCCCTACCCCAAGGACTCAGGCTGTGCAGCCCGACTGGTTGAGATCAGCACTTCTGGCCCTCTCCCGGATGAACCAACTAGGAAAGGAGCCTCTCCTAAGCTGGGAAACGTGGTGGCTTTTCCTAGTCTACCGAGGAACAGCGCTCTGAGGGAGAGGAGCTGCTGACGTGTGGTAGCAAAGTCTCCTCTGCTGAAGAGAAACATTTCATTGTAAGCGGGTTCCATCAGCCTTGCCACCTTTTCTCAGCTGGCTATCATGGAGGGCAGTCTGTTGGCAGATTCCCCTGAGGCCCTGCTTCCCAGGCTGTGATCCACACACGCCGCCTGCTTCAGCCCAAAGGGACAGCTTATGGTAAGGTCAAAACCCTGTGCTGGCAAGTTCCTGCCCAACCCTCGCACAGGGACAAGCATATTGGCCATTGGTCAAAGGCTTTCCCCACAAGCTTAACACGTTTGGTCCCATCTAGCCTCCGAAGGCCGAGTTGACCTAGCTAGGAATCAAAGTTCAGGAAAGGTACTCAGGGTGCTGGTGACTGCAGGTTCTTTCACCAGGCAGCCCAAATCGAGTCCACCTCCTTGCATTTTCCATGGGCAGAGCAAATGGTGTCAACTTACACGCCTCCGGCCAGGGAGGGGCGACCTACACTTTCTTCAGGGGATACAAGCCCATGCCTTCCGTGTGAAAGGCCTCTATGCCTCTTTGCTTCGGCAGCCCAGGGATAGCGTCAGCCCTGAAATGCTTCCGAAGGAGCAGAGTCAGAGATCCTTCGAACCACAGAGCAGGTGCAGCCCAGAACAAGGACTGCTCTTGGCCTGAGAACACCCACTGCCCAGCGCTTCTTTGGGGTACGCACGTGTAGAGGAAGGGGGTTGAATTCTGCTGCGTGATAACTTCTCCGGGCCACGTAGTGTGAGCGCAAGTAGAGTGGCCCTACACCTCCTCCCAGTTTCCTGTGTAAGTTGTAGAAGGCCAACTCCCTGCTTGAATCCCTGGGTGGGGTACGTACCGTCCAGAGAAAGATGGATGCTTGGGACCCTGGGCTGGGAGCTAGGTTAATGTTCTGTGCATCCACTTGGCAGCTGTTCTCTCTAAGCGGGTCCCAAAGGCTTTTTGGAGGAGTTTCCTGAGAGGGTCGGAAACAGGAAAGTAGCCAACAGGCCCACGGGGATGCCAGTTCTCTCTAGCAACAAGGCTACCAGCCTCAGACACTAGCGTTCTCTTTGGTACATGAAAGAACACTGTGCTTGGAAACTTCTTCCATCCAGTTTGCGAGTCGCGCTTCCACTGGGTCCTAGGATTCCAAGTGTTGCCATGCCGTCACAATGTCCAATTCTGAGGCCTAGGACGGCAGAGTGTCTGGCAGCTCTCAAAGAGACCTTAGCAATGCAGGCTTTTTGGCTCCTTCCGCCCAGAAACCAGCTCCTCCAGATCCTCTGTCGTTAGGTATTTCATGTCCGAATATCTCAGGGGGCCCTCATTCCTCCTCCACGAAGTAAGGCCCAAACGGCATTGCCCTAAAGGGAAGAAGCCTTCTGAGTCCGGCAGAGAGGAAGTCTCCGCCACTCTGCATTCCCACTCGGCTGAGCCCTGGGTATCGGACCGAGAGAGGGAGAAAGAGAGCCGTAACCCCGAGCTTTTCCACAATGCGGTATAGGCCTCACCCTTCAAGCCCACGTCAATTTCATAGCGAAAACACCAGGCCTCGGTGTGCTTTCCTGTGGCAAGGAAACTTGGCTTTCATTCTTCAGGTGGCACATTGGCTCAGGACTGCCCTACCCCAAGGACTCAGGCTGTGCAGCCCGACTGGTTGAGATCAGCACTTCTGGCCCTCTCCCGGATGAACCAACTAGGAAAGGAGCCTCTCCTAAGCTGGGAAACGTGGTGGCTTTTCCTAGTCTACCGAGGAACAGCGCTCTGAGGGAGAGGAGCTGCTGACGTGTGGTAGCAAAGTCTCCTCTGCTGAAGAGAAACATTTCATTGTAAGCGGGTTCCATCAGCCTTGCCACCTTTTCTCAGCTGGCTATCATGGAGGGCAGTCTGTTGGCAGATTCCCCTGAGGCCCTGCTTCCCAGGCTGTGATCCACACACGCCGCCTGCTTCAGCCCAAAGGGACAGCTTATGGTAAGGTCAAAACCCTGTGCTGGCAAGTTCCTGCCCAACCCTCGCACAGGGACAAGCATATTGGCCATTGGTCAAAGGCTTTCCCCACAAGCTTAACACGTTTGGTCCCATCTAGCCTCCGAAGGCCGAGTTGACCTAGCTAGGAATCAAAGTTCAGGAAAGGTACTCAGGGTGCTGGTGACTGCAGGTTCTTTCACCAGGCAGCCCAAATCGAGTCCACCTCCTTGCATTTTCCATGGGCAGAGCAAATGGTGTCAACTTACACGCCTCCGGCCAGGGAGGGGCGACCTACACTTTCTTCAGGGGATACAAGCCCATGCCTTCCGTGTGAAAGGCCTCTATGCCTCTTTGCTTCGGCAGCCCAGGGATAGCGTCAGCCCTGAAATGCTTCCGAAGGAGCAGAGTCAGAGATCCTTCGAACCACAGAGCAGGTGCAGCCCAGAACAAGGACTGCTCTTGGCCTGAGAACACCCACTGCCCAGCGCTTCTTTGGGGTACGCACGTGTAGAGGAAGGGGGTTGAATTCTGCTGCGTGATAACTTCTCCGGGCCACGTAGTGTGAGCGCAAGTAGAGTGGCCCTACACCTCCTCCCAGTTTCCCGTGTAAGTTGTAGAAGGCCAACTCCCTGCTTGAATCCCTGGGTGGGGTACGTACCGTCCAGAGAAAGATGGATGCTTGGGACCCTGGGCTGGGAGCTAGGTTAATGTTCTGTGCATCCACTTGGCAGCTGTTCTCTCTAAGCGGGTCCCAAAGGCTTTTTGGAGGAGTTTCCTGAGAGGGTCGGAAACAGGAAAGTAGCCAACAGGCCCACGGGGATGCCAGTTCTCTCTAGCAACAAGGCTACCAGCCTCAGACACTAGCGTTCTCTTTGGTACATGAAAGAACACTGTGCTTGGAAACTTCTTCCATCCAGTTTGCGAGTCGCGCTTCCACTGGGTCCTAGGATTCCAAGTGTTGCCATGCCGTCACAATGTCCAATTCTGAGGCCTAGGACGGCAGAGTGTCTGGCAGCTCTCAAAGAGACCTTAGCAATGCAGGCTTTTTGGCTCCTTCCGCCCAGAAACCAGCTCCTCCAGATCCTCTGTCGTTAGGTATTTCATGTCCGAATATCTCAGGGGGCCCTCATTCCTCCTCCACGAAGTAAGGCCCAAACGGCATTGCCCTAAAGGGAAGAAGCCTTCTGAGTCCGGCAGAGAGGAAGTCTCCGCCACTCTGCATTCCCACTCGGCTGAGCCCTGGGTATCGGACCGAGAGAGGGAGAAAGAGAGCCGTAACCCCGAGCTTTTCCACAATGCGGTATAGGCCTCACCCTTCAAGCCCACGTCAATTTCATAGCGAAAACACCAGGCCTCGGTGTGCTTTCCTGTGGCAAGGAAACTTGGCTTTCATTCTTCAGGTGGCACATTGGCTCAGGACTGCCCTACCCCAAGGACTCAGGCTGTGCAGCCCGACTGGTTGAGATCAGCACTTCTGGCCCTCTCCCGGATGAACCAACTAGGAAAGGAGCCTCTCCTAAGCTGGGAAACGTGGTGGCTTTTCCTAGTCTACCGAGGAACAGCGCTCTGAGGGAGAGGAGCTGCTGACGTGTGGTAGCAAAGTCTCCTCTGCTGAAGAGAAACATTTCGTTGTAAGCGGGTTCCATCAGCCTTGCCACCTTTTCTCAGCTGGCTATCATGGAGGGCAGTCTGTTGGCAGATTCCCCTGAGGCCCTGCTTCCCAGGCTGTGATCCACACACGCCGCCTGCTTCAGCCCAAAGGGACAGCTTATGGTAAGGTCAAAACCCTGTGCTGGCAAGTTCCTGCCCAACCCTCGCACAGGGACAAGCATATTGGCCATTGGTCAAAGGCTTTCCCCACAAGCTTAACACGTTTGGTCCCATCTAGCCTCCGAAGGCCGAGTTGACCTAGCTAGGAATCAAAGTTCAGGAAAGGTACTCAGGGTGCTGGTGACTGCAGGTTCTTTCACCAGGCAGCCCAAATCGAGTCCACCTCCTTGCATTTTCCATGGGCAGAGCAAATGGTGTCAACTTACACGCCTCCGGCCAGGGAGGGGCGACCTACACTTTCTTCAGGGGATACAAGCCCATGCCTTCCGTGTGAAAGGCCTCTATGCCTCTTTGCTTCGGCAGCCCAGGGATAGCGTCAGCCCTGAAATGCTTCCGAAGGAGCAGAGTCAGAGATCCTTCGAACCACAGAGCAGGTGCAGCCCAGAACAAGGACTGCTCTTGGCCTGAGAACACCCACTGCCCAGCGCTTCTTTGGGGTACGCACGTGTAGAGGAAGGGGGTTGAATTCTGCTGCGTGATAACTTCTCCGGGCCACGTAGTGTGAGCGCAAGTAGAGTGGCCCTACACCTCCTCCCAGTTTCCTGTGTAAGTTGTAGAAGGCCAACTCCCTGCTTGAATCCCTGGGTGGGGTACATACCGTCCAGAGAAAGATGGATGCTTGGGACCCTGGGCTGGGAGCTAGGTTAATGTTCTGTGCATCCACTTGGCAGCTGTTCTCTCTAAGCGGGTCCCAAAGGCTTTTTGGAGGAGTTTCCTGAGAGGGTCGGAAACAGGAAAGTAGCCAACAGGCCCACGGGGATGCCAGTTCTCTCTAGCAACAAGGCTACCAGCCTCAGACACTAGCGTTCTCTTTGGTACATGAAAGAACACTGTGCTTGGAAACTTCTTCCATCCAGTTTGCGAGTCGCGCTTCCACTGGGTCCTAGGATTCCAAGTGTTGCCATGCCGTCACAATGTCCAATTCTGAGGCCTAGGACGGCAGAGTGTCTGGCAGCTCTCAAAGAGACCTTAGCAATGCAGGCTTTTTGGCTCCTTCCGCCCAGAAACCAGCTCCTCCAGATCCTCTGTCGTTAGGTATTTCATGTCCGAATATCTCAGGGGGCCCTCATTCCTCCTCCACGAAGTAAGGCCCAAACGGCATTGCCCTAAAGGGAAGAAGCCTTCTGAGTCCGGCAGAGAGGAAGTCTCCGCCACTCTGCATTCCCACTCGGCTGAGCCCTGGGTATCGGACCGAGAGAGGGAGAAAGAGAGCCGTAACCCCGAGCTTTTCCACAATGCGGTATAGGCCTCACCCTTCAAGCCCACGTCAATTTCATAGCGAAAACACCAGGCCTCGGTGTGCTTTCCTGTGGCAAGGAAACTTGGCTTTCATTCTTCAGGTGGCACATTGGCTCAGGACTGCCCTACCCCAAGGACTCAGGCTGTGCAGCCCGACTGGTTGAGATCAGCACTTCTGGCCCTCTCCCGGATGAACCAACTAGGAAAGGAGCCTCTCCTAAGCTGGGAAACGTGGTGGCTTTTCCTAGTCTACCGAGGAACAGCGCTCTGAGGGAGAGGAGCTGCTGACGTGTGGTAGCAAAGTCTCCTCTGCTGAAGAGAAACATTTCATTGTAAGCGGGTTCCATCAGCCTTGCCACCTTTTCTCAGCTGGCTATCATGGAGGGCAGTCTGTTGGCAGATTCCCCTGAGGCCCTGCTTCCCAGGCTGTGATCCACACACGCCGCCTGCTTCAGCCCAAAGGGACAGCTTATGGTAAGGTCAAAACCCTGTGCTGGCAAGTTCCTGCCCAACCCTCGCACAGGGACAAGCATATTGGCCATTGGTCAAAGGCTTTCCCCACAAGCTTAACACGTTTGGTCCCATCTAGCCTCCGAAGGCCGAGTTGACCTAGCTAGGAATCAAAGTTCAGGAAAGGTACTCAGGGTGCTGGTGACTGCAGGTTCTTTCACCAGGCAGCCCAAATCGAGTCCACCTCCTTGCATTTTCCATGGGCAGAGCAAATGGTGTCAACTTACACGCCTCCGGCCAGGGAGGGGCGACCTACACTTTCTTCAGGGGATACAAGCCCATGCCTTCCGTGTGAAAGGCCTCTATGCCTCTTTGCTTCGGCAGCCCAGGGATAGCGTCAGCCCTGAAATGCTTCCGAAGGAGCAGAGTCAGAGATCCTTCGAACCACAGAGCAGGTGCAGCCCAGAACAAGGACTGCTCTTGGCCTGAGAACACCCACTGCCCAGCGCTTCTTTGGGGTACGCACGTGTAGAGGAAGGGGGTTGAATTCTGCTGCGTGATAACTTCTCCGGGCCACGTAGTGTGAGCGCAAGTAGAGTGGCCCTACACCTCCTCCCAGTTTCCCGTGTAAGTTGTAGAAGGCCAACTCCCTGCTTGAATCCCTGGGTGGGGTACGTACCGTCCAGAGAAAGATGGATGCTTGGGACCCTGGGCTGGGAGCTAGGTTAATGTTCTGTGCATCCACTTGGCAGCTGTTCTCTCTAAGCGGGTCCCAAAGGCTTTTTGGAGGAGTTTCCTGAGAGGGTCGGAAACAGGAAAGTAGCCAACAGGCCCACGGGGATGCCAGTTCTCTCTAGCAACAAGGCTACCAGCCTCAGACACTAGCGTTCTCTTTGGTACATGAAAGAACACTGTGCTTGGAAACTTCTTCCATCCAGTTTGCGAGTCGCGCTTCCACTGGGTCCTAGGATTCCAAGTGTTGCCATGCCGTCACAATGTCCAATTCTGAGGCCTAGGACGGCAGAGTGTCTGGCAGCTCTCAAAGAGACCTTAGCAATGCAGGCTTTTTGGCTCCTTCCGCCCAGAAACCAGCTCCTCCAGATCCTCTGTCGTTAGGTATTTCATGTCCGAATATCTCAGGGGGCCCTCATTCCTCCTCCACGAAGTAAGGCCCAAACGGCATTGCCCTAAAGGGAAGAAGCCTTCTGAGTCCGGCAGAGAGGAAGTCTCCGCCACTCTGCATTCCCACTCGGCTGAGCCCTGGGTATCGGACCGAGAGAGGGAGAAAGAGAGCCGTAACCCCGAGCTTTTCCACAATGCGGTATAGGCCTCACCCTTCAAGCCCACGTCAATTTCATAGCGAAAACACCAGGCCTCGGTGTGCTTTCCTGTGGCAAGGAAACTTGGCTTTCATTCTTCAGGTGGCACATTGGCTCAGGACTGCCCTACCCCAAGGACTCAGGCTGTGCAGCCCGACTGGTTGAGATCAGCACTTCTGGCCCTCTCCCGGATGAACCAACTAGGAAAGGAGCCTCTCCTAAGCTGGGAAACGTGGTGGCTTTTCCTAGTCTACCGAGGAACAGCGCTCTGAGGGAGAGGAGCTGCTGACGTGTGGTAGCAAAGTCTCCTCTGCTGAAGAGAAACACTTCGTTGTAAGCGGGTTCCATCAGCCTTGCCACCTTTTCTCAGCTGGCTATCATGGAGGGCAGTCTGTTGGCAGATTCCCCTGAGGCCCTGCTTCCCAGGCTGTGATCCACACACGCCGCCTGCTTCAGCCCAAAGGGACAGCTTATGGTAAGGTCAAAACCCTGTGCTGGCAAGTTCCTGCCCAACCCTCGCACAGGGACAAGCATATTGGCCATTGGTCAAAGGCTTTCCCCACAAGCTTAACACGTTTGGTCCCATCTAGCCTCCGAAGGCCGAGTTGACCTAGCTAGGAATCAAAGTTCAGGAAAGGTACTCAGGGTGCTGGTGACTGCAGGTTCTTTCACCAGGCAGCCCAAATCGAGTCCACCTCCTTGCATTTTCCATGGGCAGAGCAAATGGTGTCAACTTACACGCCTCCGGCCAGGGAGGGGCGACCTACACTTTCTTCAGGGGATACAAGCCCATGCCTTCCGTGTGAAAGGCCTCTATGCCTCTTTGCTTCGGCAGCCCAGGGATAGCGTCAGCCCTGAAATGCTTCCGAAGGAGCAGAGTCAGAGATCCTTCGAACCACAGAGCAGGTGCAGCCCAGAACAAGGACTGCTCTTGGCCTGAGAACACCCACTGCCCAGCGCTTCTTTGGGGTACGCACGTGTAGAGGAAGGGGGTTGAATTCTGCTGCGTGATAACTTCTCCGGGCCACGTAGTGTGAGCGCAAGTAGAGTGGCCCTACACCTCCTCCCAGTTTCCCGTGTAAGTTGTAGAAGGCCAACTCCCTGCTTGAATCCCTGGGTGGGGTACGTACCGTCCAGAGAAAGATGGATGCTTGGGACCCTGGGCTGGGAGCTAGGTTAATGTTCTGTGCATCCACTTGGCAGCTGTTCTCTCTAAGCGGGTCCCAAAGGCTTTTTGGAGGAGTTTCCTGAGAGGGTCGGAAACAGGAAAGTAGCCAACAGGCCCACGGGGATGCCAGTTCTCTCTAGCAACAAGGCTACCAGCCTCAGACACTAGCGTTCTCTTTGGTACATGAAAGAACACTGTGCTTGGAAACTTCTTCCATCCAGTTTGCGAGTCGCGCTTCCACTGGGTCCTAGGATTCCAAGTGTTGCCATGCCGTCACAATGTCCAATTCTGAGGCCTAGGACGGCAGAGTGTCTGGCAGCTCTCAAAGAGACCTTAGCAATGCAGGCTTTTTGGCTCCTTCCGCCCAGAAACCAGCTCCTCCAGATCCTCTGTCGTTAGGTATTTCATGTCCGAATATCTCAGGGGGCCCTCATTCCTCCTCCACGAAGTAAGGCCCAAACGGCATTGCCCTAAAGGGAAGAAGCCTTCTGAGTCCGGCAGAGAGGAAGTCTCCGCCACTCTGCATTCCCACTCGGCTGAGCCCTGGGTATCGGACCGAGAGAGGGAGAAAGAGAGCCGTAACCCCGAGCTTTTCCACAATGCGGTATAGGCCTCACCCTTCAAGCCCACGTCAATTTCATAGCGAAAACACCAGGCCTCGGTGTGCTTTCCTGTGGCAAGGAAACTTGGCTTTCATTCTTCAGGTGGCACATTGGCTCAGGACTGCCCTACCCCAAGGACTCAGGCTGTGCAGCCCGACTGGTTGAGATCAGCACTTCTGGCCCTCTCCCGGATGAACCAACTAGGAAAGGAGCCTCTCCTAAGCTGGGAAACGTGGTGGCTTTTCCTAGTCTACCGAGGAACAGCGCTCTGAGGGAGAGGAGCTGCTGACGTGTGGTAGCAAAGTCTCCTCTGCTGAAGAGAAACATTTCATTGTAAGCGGGTTCCATCAGCCTTGCCACCTTTTCTCAGCTGGCTATCATGGAGGGCAGTCTGTTGGCAGATTCCCCTGAGGCCCTGCTTCCCAGGCTGTGATCCACACACGCCGCCTGCTTCAGCCCAAAGGGACAGCTTATGGTAAGGTCAAAACCCTGTGCTGGCAAGTTCCTGCCCAACCCTCGCACAGGGACAAGCATATTGGCCATTGGTCAAAGGCTTTCCCCACAAGCTTAACACGTTTGGTCCCATCTAGCCTCCGAAGGCCGAGTTGACCTAGCTAGGAATCAAAGTTCAGGAAAGGTACTCAGGGTGCTGGTGACTGCAGGTTCTTTCACCAGGCAGCCCAAATCGAGTCCACCTCCTTGCATTTTCCATGGGCAGAGCAAATGGTGTCAACTTACACGCCTCCGGCCAGGGAGGGGCGACCTACACTTTCTTCAGGGGATACAAGCCCATGCCTTCCGTGTGAAAGGCCTCTATGCCTCTTTGCTTCGGCAGCCCAGGGATAGCGTCAGCCCTGAAATGCTTCCGAAGGAGCAGAGTCAGAGATCCTTCGAACCACAGAGCAGGTGCAGCCCAGAACAAGGACTGCTCTTGGCCTGAGAACACCCACTGCCCAGCGCTTCTTTGGGGTACGCACGTGTAGAGGAAGGGGGTTGAATTCTGCTGCGTGATAACTTCTCCGGGCCACGTAGTGTGAGCGCAAGTAGAGTGGCCCTACACCTCCTCCCAGTTTCCCGTGTAAGTTGTAGAAGGCCAACTCCCTGCTTGAATCCCTGGGTGGGGTACGTACCGTCCAGAGAAAGATGGATGCTTGGGACCCTGGGCTGGGAGCTAGGTTAATGTTCTGTGCATCCACTTGGCAGCTGTTCTCTCTAAGCGGGTCCCAAAGGCTTTTTGGAGGAGTTTCCTGAGAGGGTCGGAAACAGGAAAGTAGCCAACAGGCCCACGGGGATGCCAGTTCTCTCTAGCAACAAGGCTACCAGCCTCAGACACTAGCGTTCTCTTTGGTACATGAAAGAACACTGTGCTTGGAAACTTCTTCCATCCAGTTTGCGAGTCGCGCTTCCACTGGGTCCTAGGATTCCAAGTGTTGCCATGCCGTCACAATGTCCAATTCTGAGGCCTAGGACGGCAGAGTGTCTGGCAGCTCTCAAAGAGACCTTAGCAATGCAGGCTTTTTGGCTCCTTCCGCCCAGAAACCAGCTCCTCCAGATCCTCTGTCGTTAGGTATTTCATGTCCGAATATCTCAGGGGGCCCTCATTCCTCCTCCACGAAGTAAGGCCCAAACGGCATTGCCCTAAAGGGAAGAAGCCTTCTGAGTCCGGCAGAGAGGAAGTCTCCGCCACTCTGCATTCCCACTCGGCTGAGCCCTGGGTATCGGACCGAGAGAGGGAGAAAGAGAGCCGTAACCCCGAGCTTTTCCACAATGCGGTATAGGCCTCACCCTTCAAGCCCACGTCAATTTCATAGCGAAAACACCAGGCCTCGGTGTGCTTTCCTGTGGCAAGGAAACTTGGCTTTCATTCTTCAGGTGGCACATTGGCTCAGGACTGCCCTACCCCAAGGACTCAGGCTGTGCAGCCCGACTGGTTGAGATCAGCACTTCTGGCCCTCTCCCGGATGAACCAACTAGGAAAGGAGCCTCTCCTAAGCTGGGAAACGTGGTGGCTTTTCCTAGTCTACCGAGGAACAGCGCTCTGAGGGAGAGGAGCTGCTGACGTGTGGTAGCAAAGTCTCCTCTGCTGAAGAGAAACACTTCGTTGTAAGCGGGTTCCATCAGCCTTGCCACCTTTTCTCAGCTGGCTATCATGGAGGGCAGTCTGTTGGCAGATTCCCCTGAGGCCCTGCTTCCCAGGCTGTGATCCACACACGCCGCCTGCTTCAGCCCAAAGGGACAGCTTATGGTAAGGTCAAAACCCTGTGCTGGCAAGTTCCTGCCCAACCCTCGCACAGGGACAAGCATATTGGCCATTGGTCAAAGGCTTTCCCCACAAGCTTAACACGTTTGGTCCCATCTAGCCTCCGAAGGCCGAGTTGACCTAGCTAGGAATCAAAGTTCAGGAAAGGTACTCAGGGTGCTGGTGACTGCAGGTTCTTTCACCAGGCAGCCCAAATCGAGTCCACCTCCTTGCATTTTCCATGGGCAGAGCAAATGGTGTCAACTTACACGCCTCCGGCCAGGGAGGGGCGACCTACACTTTCTTCAGGGGATACAAGCCCATGCCTTCCGTGTGAAAGGCCTCTATGCCTCTTTGCTTCGGCAGCCCAGGGATAGCGTCAGCCCTGAAATGCTTCCGAAGGAGCAGAGTCAGAGATCCTTCGAACCACAGAGCAGGTGCAGCCCAGAACAAGGACTGCTCTTGGCCTGAGAACACCCACTGCCCAGCGCTTCTTTGGGGTACGCACGTGTAGAGGAAGGGGGTTGAATTCTGCTGCGTGATAACTTCTCCGGGCCACGTAGTGTGAGCGCAAGTAGAGTGGCCCTACACCTCCTCCCAGTTTCCTGTGTAAGTTGTAGAAGGCCAACTCCCTGCTTGAATCCCTGGGTGGGGTACGTACCGTCCAGAGAAAGATGGATGCTTGGGACCCTGGGCTGGGAGCTAGGTTAATGTTCTGTGCATCCACTTGGCAGCTGTTCTCTCTAAGCGGGTCCCAAAGGCTTTTTGGAGGAGTTTCCTGAGAGGGTCGGAAACAGGAAAGTAGCCAACAGGCCCACGGGGATGCCAGTTCTCTCTAGCAACAAGGCTACCAGCCTCAGACACTAGCGTTCTCTTTGGTACATGAAAGAACACTGTGCTTGGAAACTTCTTCCATCCAGTTTGCGAGTCGCGCTTCCACTGGGTCCTAGGATTCCAAGTGTTGCCATGCCGTCACAATGTCCAATTCTGAGGCCTAGGACGGCAGAGTGTCTGGCAGCTCTCAAAGAGACCTTAGCAATGCAGGCTTTTTGGCTCCTTCCGCCCAGAAACCAGCTCCTCCAGATCCTCTGTCGTTAGGTATTTCATGTCCGAATATCTCAGGGGGCCCTCATTCCTCCTCCACGAAGTAAGGCCCAAACGGCATTGCCCTAAAGGGAAGAAGCCTTCTGAGTCCGGCAGAGAGGAAGTCTCCGCCACTCTGCATTCCCACTCGGCTGAGCCCTGGGTATCGGACCGAGAGAGGGAGAAAGAGAGCCGTAACCCCGAGCTTTTCCACAATGCGGTATAGGCCTCACCCTTCAAGCCCACGTCAATTTCATAGCGAAAACACCAGGCCTCGGTGTGCTTTCCTGTGGCAAGGAAACTTGGCTTTCATTCTTCAGGTGGCACATTGGCTCAGGACTGCCCTACCCCAAGGACTCAGGCTGTGCAGCCCGACTGGTTGAGATCAGCACTTCTGGCCCTCTCCCGGATGAACCAACTAGGAAAGGAGCCTCTCCTAAGCTGGGAAACGTGGTGGCTTTTCCTAGTCTACCGAGGAACAGCGCTCTGAGGGAGAGGAGCTGCTGACGTGTGGTAGCAAAGTCTCCTCTGCTGAAGAGAAACATTTCATTGTAAGCGGGTTCCATCAGCCTTGCCACCTTTTCTCAGCTGGCTATCATGGAGGGCAGTCTGTTGGCAGATTCCCCTGAGGCCCTGCTTCCCAGGCTGTGATCCACACACGCCGCCTGCTTCAGCCCAAAGGGACAGCTTATGGTAAGGTCAAAACCCTGTGCTGGCAAGTTCCTGCCCAACCCTCGCACAGGGACAAGCATATTGGCCATTGGTCAAAGGCTTTCCCCACAAGCTTAACACGTTTGGTCCCATCTAGCCTCCGAAGGCCGAGTTGACCTAGCTAGGAATCAAAGTTCAGGAAAGGTACTCAGGGTGCTGGTGACTGCAGGTTCTTTCACCAGGCAGCCCAAATCGAGTCCACCTCCTTGCATTTTCCATGGGCAGAGCAAATGGTGTCAACTTACACGCCTCCGGCCAGGGAGGGGCGACCTACACTTTCTTCAGGGGATACAAGCCCATGCCTTCCGTGTGAAAGGCCTCTATGCCTCTTTGCTTCGGCAGCCCAGGGATAGCGTCAGCCCTGAAATGCTTCCGAAGGAGCAGAGTCAGAGATCCTTCGAACCACAGAGCAGGTGCAGCCCAGAACAAGGACTGCTCTTGGCCTGAGAACACCCACTGCCCAGCGCTTCTTTGGGGTACGCACGTGTAGAGGAAGGGGGTTGAATTCTGCTGCGTGATAACTTCTCCGGGCCACGTAGTGTGAGCGCAAGTAGAGTGGCCCTACACCTCCTCCCAGTTTCCCGTGTAAGTTGTAGAAGGCCAACTCCCTGCTTGAATCCCTGGGTGGGGTACGTACCGTCCAGAGAAAGATGGATGCTTGGGACCCTGGGCTGGGAGCTAGGTTAATGTTCTGTGCATCCACTTGGCAGCTGTTCTCTCTAAGCGGGTCCCAAAGGCTTTTTGGAGGAGTTTCCTGAGAGGGTCGGAAACAGGAAAGTAGCCAACAGGCCCACGGGGATGCCAGTTCTCTCTAGCAACAAGGCTACCAGCCTCAGACACTAGCGTTCTCTTTGGTACATGAAAGAACACTGTGCTTGGAAACTTCTTCCATCCAGTTTGCGAGTCGCGCTTCCACTGCGTCCTAGGATTCCAAGTGTTGCCATGCCGTCACAATGTCCAATTCTGAGGCCTAGGACGGCAGAGTGTCTGGCAGCTCTCAAAGAGACCTTAGCAATGCAGGCTTTTTGGCTCCTTCCGCCCAGAAACCAGCTCCTCCAGATCCTCTGTCGTTAGGTATTTCATGTCCGAATATCTCAGGGGGCCCTCATTCCTCCTCCACGAAGTAAGGCCCAAACGGCATTGCCCTAAAGGGAAGAAGCCTTCTGAGTCCGGCAGAGAGGAAGTCTCCGCCACTCTGCATTCCCACTCGGCTGAGCCCTGGGTATCGGACCGAGAGAGGGAGAAAGAGAGCCGTAACCCCGAGCTTTTCCACAATGCGGTATAGGCCTCACCCTTCAAGCCCACGTCAATTTCATAGCGAAAACACCAGGCCTCGGTGTGCTTTCCTGTGGCAAGGAAACTTGGCTTTCATTCTTCAGGTGGCACATTGGCTCAGGACTGCCCTACCCCAAGGACTCAGGCTGTGCAGCCCGACTGGTTGAGATCAGCACTTCTGGCCCTCTCCCGGATGAACCAACTAGGAAAGGAGCCTCTCCTAAGCTGGGAAACGTGGTGGCTTTTCCTAGTCTACCGAGGAACAGCGCTCTGAGGGAGAGGAGCTGCTGACGTGTGGTAGCAAAGTCTCCTCTGCTGAAGAGAAACACTTCGTTGTAAGCGGGTTCCATCAGCCTTGCCACCTTTTCTCAGCTGGCTATCATGGAGGGCAGTCTGTTGGCAGATTCCCCTGAGGCCCTGCTTCCCAGGCTGTGATCCACACACGCCGCCTGCTTCAGCCCAAAGGGACAGCTTATGGTAAGGTCAAAACCCTGTGCTGGCAAGTTCCTGCCCAACCCTCGCACAGGGACAAGCATATTGGCCATTGGTCAAAGGCTTTCCCCACAAGCTTAACACGTTTGGTCCCATCTAGCCTCCGAAGGCCGAGTTGACCTAGCTAGGAATCAAAGTTCAGGAAAGGTACTCAGGGTGCTGGTGACTGCAGGTTCTTTCACCAGGCAGCCCAAATCGAGTCCACCTCCTTGCATTTTCCATGGGCAGAGCAAATGGTGTCAACTTACACGCCTCCGGCCAGGGAGGGGCGACCTACACTTTCTTCAGGGGATACAAGCCCATGCCTTCCGTGTGAAAGGCCTCTATGCCTCTTTGCTTCGGCAGCCCAGGGATAGCGTCAGCCCTGAAATGCTTCCGAAGGAGCAGAGTCAGAGATCCTTCGAACCACAGAGCAGGTGCAGCCCAGAACAAGGACTGCTCTTGGCCTGAGAACACCCACTGCCCAGCGCTTCTTTGGGGTACGCACGTGTAGAGGAAGGGGGTTGAATTCTGCTGCGTGATAACTTCTCCGGGCCACGTAGTGTGAGCGCAAGTAGAGTGGCCCTACACCTCCTCCCAGTTTCCCGTGTAAGTTGTAGAAGGCCAACTCCCTGCTTGAATCCCTGGGTGGGGTACGTACCGTCCAGAGAAAGATGGATGCTTGGGACCCTGGGCTGGGAGCTAGGTTAATGTTCTGTGCATCCACTTGGCAGCTGTTCTCTCTAAGCGGGTCCCAAAGGCTTTTTGGAGGAGTTTCCTGAGAGGGTCGGAAACAGGAAAGTAGCCAACAGGCCCACGGGGATGCCAGTTCTCTCTAGCAACAAGGCTACCAGCCTCAGACACTAGCGTTCTCTTTGGTACATGAAAGAACACTGTGCTTGGAAACTTCTTCCATCCAGTTTGCGAGTCGCGCTTCCACTGGGTCCTAGGATTCCAAGTGTTGCCATGCCGTCACAATGTCCAATTCTGAGGCCTAGGACGGCAGAGTGTCTGGCAGCTCTCAAAGAGACCTTAGCAATGCAGGCTTTTTGGCTCCTTCCGCCCAGAAACCAGCTCCTCCAGATCCTCTGTCGTTAGGTATTTCATGTCCGAATATCTCAGGGGGCCCTCATTCCTCCTCCACGAAGTAAGGCCCAAACGGCATTGCCCTAAAGGGAAGAAGCCTTCTGAGTCCGGCAGAGAGGAAGTCTCCGCCACTCTGCATTCCCACTCGGCTGAGCCCTGGGTATCGGACCGAGAGAGGGAGAAAGAGAGCCGTAACCCCGAGCTTTTCCACAATGCGGTATAGGCCTCACCCTTCAAGCCCACGTCAATTTCATAGCGAAAACACCAGGCCTCGGTGTGCTTTCCTGTGGCAAGGAAACTTGGCTTTCATTCTTCAGGTGGCACATTGGCTCAGGACTGCCCTACCCCAAGGACTCAGGCTGTGCAGCCCGACTGGTTGAGATCAGCACTTCTGGCCCTCTCCCGGATGAACCAACTAGGAAAGGAGCCTCTCCTAAGCTGGGAAACGTGGTGGCTTTTCCTAGTCTACCGAGGAACAGCGCTCTGAGGGAGAGGAGCTGCTGACGTGTGGTAGCAAAGTCTCCTCTGCTGAAGAGAAACATTTCATTGTAAGCGGGTTCCATCAGCCTTGCCACCTTTTCTCAGCTGGCTATCATGGAGGGCAGTCTGTTGGCAGATTCCCCTGAGGCCCTGCTTCCCAGGCTGTGATCCACACACGCCGCCTGCTTCAGCCCAAAGGGACAGCTTATGGTAAGGTCAAAACCCTGTGCTGGCAAGTTCCTGCCCAACCCTCGCACAGGGACAAGCATATTGGCCATTGGTCAAAGGCTTTCCCCACAAGCTTAACACGTTTGGTCCCATCTAGCCTCCGAAGGCCGAGTTGACCTAGCTAGGAATCAAAGTTCAGGAAAGGTACTCAGGGTGCTGGTGACTGCAGGTTCTTTCACCAGGCAGCCCAAATCGAGTCCACCTCCTTGCATTTTCCATGGGCAGAGCAAATGGTGTCAACTTACACGCCTCCGGCCAGGGAGGGGCGACCTACACTTTCTTCAGGGGATACAAGCCCATGCCTTCCGTGTGAAAGGCCTCTATGCCTCTTTGCTTCGGCAGCCCAGGGATAGCGTCAGCCCTGAAATGCTTCCGAAGGAGCAGAGTCAGAGATCCTTCGAACCACAGAGCAGGTGCAGCCCAGAACAAGGACTGCTCTTGGCCTGAGAACACCCACTGCCCAGCGCTTCTTTGGGGTACGCACGTGTAGAGGAAGGGGGTTGAATTCTGCTGCGTGATAACTTCTCCGGGCCACGTAGTGTGAGCGCAAGTAGAGTGGCCCTACACCTCCTCCCAGTTTCCCGTGTAAGTTGTAGAAGGCCAACTCCCTGCTTGAATCCCTGGGTGGGGTACGTACCGTCCAGAGAAAGATGGATGCTTGGGACCCTGGGCTGGGAGCTAGGTTAATGTTCTGTGCATCCACTTGGCAGCTGTTCTCTCTAAGCGGGTCCCAAAGGCTTTTTGGAGGAGTTTCCTGAGAGGGTCGGAAACAGGAAAGTAGCCAACAGGCCCACGGGGATGCCAGTTCTCTCTAGCAACAAGGCTACCAGCCTCAGACACTAGCGTTCTCTTTGGTACATGAAAGAACACTGTGCTTGGAAACTTCTTCCATCCAGTTTGCGAGTCGCGCTTCCACTGGGTCCTAGGATTCCAAGTGTTGCCATGCCGTCACAATGTCCAATTCTGAGGCCTAGGACGGCAGAGTGTCTGGCAGCTCTCAAAGAGACCTTAGCAATGCAGGCTTTTTGGCTCCTTCCGCCCAGAAACCAGCTCCTCCAGATCCTCTGTCGTTAGGTATTTCATGTCCGAATATCTCAGGGGGCCCTCATTCCTCCTCCACGAAGTAAGGCCCAAACGGCATTGCCCTAAAGGGAAGAAGCCTTCTGAGTCCGGCAGAGAGGAAGTCTCCGCCACTCTGCATTCCCACTCGGCTGAGCCCTGGGTATCGGACCGAGAGAGGGAGAAAGAGAGCCGTAACCCCGAGCTTTTCCACAATGCGGTATAGGCCTCACCCTTCAAGCCCACGTCAATTTCATAGCGAAAACACCAGGCCTCGGTGTGCTTTCCTGTGGCAAGGAAACTTGGCTTTCATTCTTCAGGTGGCACATTGGCTCAGGACTGCCCTACCCCAAGGACTCAGGCTGTGCAGCCCGACTGGTTGAGATCAGCACTTCTGGCCCTCTCCCGGATGAACCAACTAGGAAAGGAGCCTCTCCTAAGCTGGGAAACGTGGTGGCTTTTCCTAGTCTACCGAGGAACAGCGCTCTGAGGGAGAGGAGCTGCTGACGTGTGGTAGCAAAGTCTCCTCTGCTGAAGAGAAACACTTCGTTGTAAGCGGGTTCCATCAGCCTTGCCACCTTTTCTCAGCTGGCTATCATGGAGGGCAGTCTGTTGGCAGATTCCCCTGAGGCCCTGCTTCCCAGGCTGTGATCCACACACGCCGCCTGCTTCAGCCCAAAGGGACAGCTTATGGTAAGGTCAAAACCCTGTGCTGGCAAGTTCCTGCCCAACCCTCGCACAGGGACAAGCATATTGGCCATTGGTCAAAGGCTTTCCCCACAAGCTTAACACGTTTGGTCCCATCTAGCCTCCGAAGGCCGAGTTGACCTAGCTAGGAATCAAAGTTCAGGAAAGGTACTCAGGGTGCTGGTGACTGCAGGTTCTTTCACCAGGCAGCCCAAATCGAGTCCACCTCCTTGCATTTTCCATGGGCAGAGCAAATGGTGTCAACTTACACGCCTCCGGCCAGGGAGGGGCGACCTACACTTTCTTCAGGGGATACAAGCCCATGCCTTCCGTGTGAAAGGCCTCTATGCCTCTTTGCTTCGGCAGCCCAGGGATAGCGTCAGCCCTGAAATGCTTCCGAAGGAGCAGAGTCAGAGATCCTTCGAACCACAGAGCAGGTGCAGCCCAGAACAAGGACTGCTCTTGGCCTGAGAACACCCACTGCCCAGCGCTTCTTTGGGGTACGCACGTGTAGAGGAAGGGGGTTGAATTCTGCTGCGTGATAACTTCTCCGGGCCACGTAGTGTGAGCGCAAGTAGAGTGGCCCTACACCTCCTCCCAGTTTCCTGTGTAAGTTGTAGAAGGCCAACTCCCTGCTTGAATCCCTGGGTGGGGTACGTACCGTCCAGAGAAAGATGGATGCTTGGGACCCTGGGCTGGGAGCTAGGTTAATGTTCTGTGCATCCACTTGGCAGCTGTTCTCTCTAAGCGGGTCCCAAAGGCTTTTTGGAGGAGTTTCCTGAGAGGGTCGGAAACAGGAAAGTAGCCAACAGGCCCACGGGGATGCCAGTTCTCTCTAGCAACAAGGCTACCAGCCTCAGACACTAGCGTTCTCTTTGGTACATGAAAGAACACTGTGCTTGGAAACTTCTTCCATCCAGTTTGCGAGTCGCGCTTCCACTGGGTCCTAGGATTCCAAGTGTTGCCATGCCGTCACAATGTCCAATTCTGAGGCCTAGGACGGCAGAGTGTCTGGCAGCTCTCAAAGAGACCTTAGCAATGCAGGCTTTTTGGCTCCTTCCGCCCAGAAACCAGCTCCTCCAGATCCTCTGTCGTTAGGTATTTCATGTCCGAATATCTCAGGGGGCCCTCATTCCTCCTCCACGAAGTAAGGCCCAAACGGCATTGCCCTAAAGGGAAGAAGCCTTCTGAGTCCGGCAGAGAGGAAGTCTCCGCCACTCTGCATTCCCACTCGGCTGAGCCCTGGGTATCGGACCGAGAGAGGGAGAAAGAGAGCCGTAACCCCGAGCTTTTCCACAATGCGGTATAGGCCTCACCCTTCAAGCCCACGTCAATTTCATAGCGAAAACACCAGGCCTCGGTGTGCTTTCCTGTGGCAAGGAAACTTGGCTTTCATTCTTCAGGTGGCACATTGGCTCAGGACTGCCCTACCCCAAGGACTCAGGCTGTGCAGCCCGACTGGTTGAGATCAGCACTTCTGGCCCTCTCCCGGATGAACCAACTAGGAAAGGAGCCTCTCCTAAGCTGGGAAACGTGGTGGCTTTTCCTAGTCTACCGAGGAACAGCGCTCTGAGGGAGAGGAGCTGCTGACGTGTGGTAGCAAAGTCTCCTCTGCTGAAGAGAAACATTTCATTGTAAGCGGGTTCCATCAGCCTTGCCACCTTTTCTCAGCTGGCTATCATGGAGGGCAGTCTGTTGGCAGATTCCCCTGAGGCCCTGCTTCCCAGGCTGTGATCCACACACGCCGCCTGCTTCAGCCCAAAGGGACAGCTTATGGTAAGGTCAAAACCCTGTGCTGGCAAGTTCCTGCCCAACCCTCGCACAGGGACAAGCATATTGGCCATTGGTCAAAGGCTTTCCCCACAAGCTTAACACGTTTGGTCCCATCTAGCCTCCGAAGGCCGAGTTGACCTAGCTAGGAATCAAAGTTCAGGAAAGGTACTCAGGGTGCTGGTGACTGCAGGTTCTTTCACCAGGCAGCCCAAATCGAGTCCACCTCCTTGCATTTTCCATGGGCAGAGCAAATGGTGTCAACTTACACGCCTCCGGCCAGGGAGGGGCGACCTACACTTTCTTCAGGGGATACAAGCCCATGCCTTCCGTGTGAAAGGCCTCTATGCCTCTTTGCTTCGGCAGCCCAGGGATAGCGTCAGCCCTGAAATGCTTCCGAAGGAGCAGAGTCAGAGATCCTTCGAACCACAGAGCAGGTGCAGCCCAGAACAAGGACTGCTCTTGGCCTGAGAACACCCACTGCCCAGCGCTTCTTTGGGGTACGCACGTGTAGAGGAAGGGGGTTGAATTCTGCTGCGTGATAACTTCTCCGGGCCACGTAGTGTGAGCGCAAGTAGAGTGGCCCTACACCTCCTCCCAGTTTCCCGTGTAAGTTGTAGAAGGCCAACTCCCTGCTTGAATCCCTGGGTGGGGTACGTACCGTCCAGAGAAAGATGGATGCTTGGGACCCTGGGCTGGGAGCTAGGTTAATGTTCTGTGCATCCACTTGGCAGCTGTTCTCTCTAAGCGGGTCCCAAAGGCTTTTTGGAGGAGTTTCCTGAGAGGGTCGGAAACAGGAAAGTAGCCAACAGGCCCACGGGGATGCCAGTTCTCTCTAGCAACAAGGCTACCAGCCTCAGACACTAGCGTTCTCTTTGGTACATGAAAGAACACTGTGCTTGGAAACTTCTTCCATCCAGTTTGCGAGTCGCGCTTCCACTGGGTCCTAGGATTCCAAGTGTTGCCATGCCGTCACAATGTCCAATTCTGAGGCCTAGGACGGCAGAGTGTCTGGCAGCTCTCAAAGAGACCTTAGCAATGCAGGCTTTTTGGCTCCTTCCGCCCAGAAACCAGCTCCTCCAGATCCTCTGTCGTTAGGTATTTCATGTCCGAATATCTCAGGGGGCCCTCATTCCTCCTCCACGAAGTAAGGCCCAAACGGCATTGCCCTAAAGGGAAGAAGCCTTCTGAGTCCGGCAGAGAGGAAGTCTCCGCCACTCTGCATTCCCACTCGGCTGAGCCCTGGGTATCGGACCGAGAGAGGGAGAAAGAGAGCCGTAACCCCGAGCTTTTCCACAATGCGGTATAGGCCTCACCCTTCAAGCCCACGTCAATTTCATAGCGAAAACACCAGGCCTCGGTGTGCTTTCCTGTGGCAAGGAAACTTGGCTTTCATTCTTCAGGTGGCACATTGGCTCAGGACTGCCCTACCCCAAGGACTCAGGCTGTGCAGCCCGACTGGTTGAGATCAGCACTTCTGGCCCTCTCCCGGATGAACCAACTAGGAAAGGAGCCTCTCCTAAGCTGGGAAACGTGGTGGCTTTTCCTAGTCTACCGAGGAACAGCGCTCTGAGGGAGAGGAGCTGCTGACGTGTGGTAGCAAAGTCTCCTCTGCTGAAGAGAAACACTTCGTTGTAAGCGGGTTCCATCAGCCTTGCCACCTTTTCTCAGCTGGCTATCATGGAGGGCAGTCTGTTGGCAGATTCCCCTGAGGCCCTGCTTCCCAGGCTGTGATCCACACACGCCGCCTGCTTCAGCCCAAAGGGACAGCTTATGGTAAGGTCAAAACCCTGTGCTGGCAAGTTCCTGCCCAACCCTCGCACAGGGACAAGCATATTGGCCATTGGTCAAAGGCTTTCCCCACAAGCTTAACACGTTTGGTCCCATCTAGCCTCCGAAGGCCGAGTTGACCTAGCTAGGAATCAAAGTTCAGGAAAGGTACTCAGGGTGCTGGTGACTGCAGGTTCTTTCACCAGGCAGCCCAAATCGAGTCCACCTCCTTGCATTTTCCATGGGCAGAGCAAATGGTGTCAACTTACACGCCTCCGGCCAGGGAGGGGCGACCTACACTTTCTTCAGGGGATACAAGCCCATGCCTTCCGTGTGAAAGGCCTCTATGCCTCTTTGCTTCGGCAGCCCAGGGATAGCGTCAGCCCTGAAATGCTTCCGAAGGAGCAGAGTCAGAGATCCTTCGAACCACAGAGCAGGTGCAGCCCAGAACAAGGACTGCTCTTGGCCTGAGAACACCCACTGCCCAGCGCTTCTTTGGGGTACGCACGTGTAGAGGAAGGGGGTTGAATTCTGCTGCGTGATAACTTCTCCGGGCCACGTAGTGTGAGCGCAAGTAGAGTGGCCCTACACCTCCTCCCATTTTCCCGTGTAAGTTGTAGAAGGCCAACTCCCTGCTTGAATCCCTGGGTGGGGTACGTACCGTCCAGAGAAAGATGGATGCTTGGGACCCTGGGCTGGGAGCTAGGTTAATGTTCTGTGCATCCACTTGGCAGCTGTTCTCTCTAAGCGGGTCCCAAAGGCTTTTTGGAGGAGTTTCCTGAGAGGGTCGGAAACAGGAAAGTAGCCAACAGGCCCACGGGGATGCCAGTTCTCTCTAGCAACAAGGCTACCAGCCTCAGACACTAGCGTTCTCTTTGGTACATGAAAGAACACTGTGCTTGGAAACTTCTTCCATCCAGTTTGCGAGTCGCGCTTCCACTGGGTCCTAGGATTCCAAGTGTTGCCATGCCGTCACAATGTCCAATTCTGAGGCCTAGGACGGCAGAGTGTCTGGCAGCTCTCAAAGAGACCTTAGCAATGCAGGCTTTTTGGCTCCTTCCGCCCAGAAACCAGCTCCTCCAGATCCTCTGTCGTTAGGTATTTCATGTCCGAATATCTCAGGGGGCCCTCATTCCTCCTCCACGAAGTAAGGCCCAAACGGCATTGCCCTAAAGGGAAGAAGCCTTCTGAGTCCGGCAGAGAGGAAGTCTCCGCCACTCTGCATTCCCACTCGGCTGAGCCCTGGGTATCGGACCGAGAGAGGGAGAAAGAGAGCCGTAACCCCGAGCTTTTCCACAATGCGGTATAGGCCTCACCCTTCAAGCCCACGTCAATTTCATAGCGAAAACACCAGGCCTCGGTGTGCTTTCCTGTGGCAAGGAAACTTGGCTTTCATTCTTCAGGTGGCACATTGGCTCAGGACTGCCCTACCCCAAGGACTCAGGCTGTGCAGCCCGACTGGTTGAGATCAGCACTTCTGGCCCTCTCCCGGATGAACCAACTAGGAAAGGAGCCTCTCCTAAGCTGGGAAACGTGGTGGCTTTTCCTAGTCTACCGAGGAACAGCGCTCTGAGGGAGAGGAGCTGCTGACGTGTGGTAGCAAAGTCTCCTCTGCTGAAGAGAAACACTTCATTGTAAGCGGGTTCCATCAGCCTTGCCACCTTTTCTCAGCTGGCTATCATGGAGGGCAGTCTGTTGGCAGATTCCCCTGAGGCCCTGCTTCCCAGGCTGTGATCCACACACGCCGCCTGCTTCAGCCCAAAGGGACAGCTTATGGTAAGGTCAAAACCCTGTGCTGGCAAGTTCCTGCCCAACCCTCGCACAGGGACAAGCATATTGGCCATTGGTCAAAGGCTTTCCCCACAAGCTTAACACGTTTGGTCCCATCTAGCCTCCGAAGGCCGAGTTGACCTAGCTAGGAATCAAAGTTCAGGAAAGGTACTCAGGGTGCTGGTGACTGCAGGTTCTTTCACCAGGCAGCCCAAATCGAGTCCACCTCCTTGCATTTTCCATGGGCAGAGCAAATGGTGTCAACTTACACGCCTCCGGCCAGGGAGGGGCGACCTACACTTTCTTCAGGGGATACAAGCCCATGCCTTCCGTGTGAAAGGCCTCTATGCCTCTTTGCTTCGGCAGCCCAGGGATAGCGTCAGCCCTGAAATGCTTCCGAAGGAGCAGAGTCAGAGATCCTTCGAACCACAGAGCAGGTGCAGCCCAGAACAAGGACTGCTCTTGGCCTGAGAACACCCACTGCCCAGCGCTTCTTTGGGGTACGCACGTGTAGAGGAAGGGGGTTGAATTCTGCTGCGTGATAACTTCTCCGGGCCACGTAGTGTGAGCGCAAGTAGAGTGGCCCTACACCTCCTCCCAGTTTCCCGTGTAAGTTGTAGAAGGCCAACTCCCTGCTTGAATCCCTGGGTGGGGTACGTACCGTCCAGAGAAAGATGGATGCTTGGGACCCTGGGCTGGGAGCTAGGTTAATGTTCTGTGCATCCACTTGGCAGCTGTTCTCTCTAAGCGGGTCCCAAAGGCTTTTTGGAGGAGTTTCCTGAGAGGGTCGGAAACAGGAAAGTAGCCAACAGGCCCACGGGGATGCCAGTTCTCTCTAGCAACAAGGCTACCAGCCTCAGACACTAGCGTTCTCTTTGGTACATGAAAGAACACTGTGCTTGGAAACTTCTTCCATCCAGTTTGCGAGTCGCGCTTCCACTGGGTCCTAGGATTCCAAGTGTTGCCATGCCGTCACAATGTCCAATTCTGAGGCCTAGGACGGCAGAGTGTCTGGCAGCTCTCAAAGAGACCTTAGCAATGCAGGCTTTTTGGCTCCTTCCGCCCAGAAACCAGCTCCTCCAGATCCTCTGTCGTTAGGTATTTCATGTCCGAATATCTCAGGGGGCCCTCATTCCTCCTCCACGAAGTAAGGCCCAAACGGCATTGCCCTAAAGGGAAGAAGCCTTCTGAGTCCGGCAGAGAGGAAGTCTCCGCCACTCTGCATTCCCACTCGGCTGAGCCCTGGGTATCGGACCGAGAGAGGGAGAAAGAGAGCCGTAACCCCGAGCTTTTCCACAATGCGGTATAGGCCTCACCCTTCAAGCCCACGTCAATTTCATAGCGAAAACACCAGGCCTCGGTGTGCTTTCCTGTGGCAAGGAAACTTGGCTTTCATTCTTCAGGTGGCACATTGGCTCAGGACTGCCCTACCCCAAGGACTCAGGCTGTGCAGCCCGACTGGTTGAGATCAGCACTTCTGGCCCTCTCCCGGATGAACCAACTAGGAAAGGAGCCTCTCCTAAGCTGGGAAACGTGGTGGCTTTTCCTAGTCTACCGAGGAACAGCGCTCTGAGGGAGAGGAGCTGCTGACGTGTGGTAGCAAAGTCTCCTCTGCTGAAGAGAAACATTTCATTGTAAGCGGGTTCCATCAGCCTTGCCACCTTTTCTCAGCTGGCTATCATGGAGGGCAGTCTGTTGGCAGATTCCCCTGAGGCCCTGCTTCCCAGGCTGTGATCCACACACGCCGCCTGCTTCAGCCCAAAGGGACAGCTTATGGTAAGGTCAAAACCCTGTGCTGGCAAGTTCCTGCCCAACCCTCGCACAGGGACAAGCATATTGGCCATTGGTCAAAGGCTTTCCCCACAAGCTTAACACGTTTGGTCCCATCTAGCCTCCGAAGGCCGAGTTGACCTAGCTAGGAATCAAAGTTCAGGAAAGGTACTCAGGGTGCTGGTGACTGCAGGTTCTTTCACCAGGCAGCCCAAATCGAGTCCACCTCCTTGCATTTTCCATGGGCAGAGCAAATGGTGTCAACTTACACGCCTCCGGCCAGGGAGGGGCGACCTACACTTTCTTCAGGGGATACAAGCCCATGCCTTCCGTGTGAAAGGCCTCTATGCCTCTTTGCTTCGGCAGCCCAGGGATAGCGTCAGCCCTGAAATGCTTCCGAAGGAGCAGAGTCAGAGATCCTTCGAACCACAGAGCAGGTGCAGCCCAGAACAAGGACTGCTCTTGGCCTGAGAACACCCACTGCCCAGCGCTTCTTTGGGGTACGCACGTGTAGAGGAAGGGGGTTGAATTCTGCTGCGTGATAACTTCTCCGGGCCACGTAGTGTGAGCGCAAGTAGAGTGGCCCTACACCTCCTCCCAGTTTCCCGTGTAAGTTGTAGAAGGCCAACTCCCTGCTTGAATCCCTGGGTGGGGTACGTACCGTCCAGAGAAAGATGGATGCTTGGGACCCTGGGCTGGGAGCTAGGTTAATGTTCTGTGCATCCACTTGGCAGCTGTTCTCTCTAAGCGGGTCCCAAAGGCTTTTTGGAGGAGTTTCCTGAGAGGGTCGGAAACAGGAAAGTAGCCAACAGGCCCACGGGGATGCCAGTTCTCTCTAGCAACAAGGCTACCAGCCTCAGACACTAGCGTTCTCTTTGGTACATGAAAGAACACTGTGCTTGGAAACTTCTTCCATCCAGTTTGCGAGTCGCGCTTCCACTGGGTCCTAGGATTCCAAGTGTTGCCATGCCGTCACAATGTCCAATTCTGAGGCCTAGGACGGCAGAGTGTCTGGCAGCTCTCAAAGAGACCTTAGCAATGCAGGCTTTTTGGCTCCTTCCGCCCAGAAACCAGCTCCTCCAGATCCTCTGTCGTTAGGTATTTCATGTCCGAATATCTCAGGGGGCCCTCATTCCTCCTCCACGAAGTAAGGCCCAAACGGCATTGCCCTAAAGGGAAGAAGCCTTCTGAGTCCGGCAGAGAGGAAGTCTCCGCCACTCTGCATTCCCACTCGGCTGAGCCCTGGGTATCGGACCGAGAGAGGGAGAAAGAGAGCCGTAACCCCGAGCTTTTCCACAATGCGGTATAGGCCTCACCCTTCAAGCCCACGTCAATTTCATAGCGAAAACACCAGGCCTCGGTGTGCTTTCCTGTGGCAAGGAAACTTGGCTTTCATTCTTCAGGTGGCACATTGGCTCAGGACTGCCCTACCCCAAGGACTCAGGCTGTGCAGCCCGACTGGTTGAGATCAGCACTTCTGGCCCTCTCCCGGATGAACCAACTAGGAAAGGAGCCTCTCCTAAGCTGGGAAACGTGGTGGCTTTTCCTAGTCTACCGAGGAACAGCGCTCTGAGGGAGAGGAGCTGCTGACGTGTGGTAGCAAAGTCTCCTCTGCTGAAGAGAAACATTTCATTGTAAGCGGGTTCCATCAGCCTTGCCACCTTTTCTCAGCTGGCTATCATGGAGGGCAGTCTGTTGGCAGATTCCCCTGAGGCCCTGCTTCCCAGGCTGTGATCCACACACGCCGCCTGCTTCAGCCCAAAGGGACAGCTTATGGTAAGGTCAAAACCCTGTGCTGGCAAGTTCCTGCCCAACCCTCGCACAGGGACAAGCATATTGGCCATTGGTCAAAGGCTTTCCCCACAAGCTTAACACGTTTGGTCCCATCTAGCCTCCGAAGGCCGAGTTGACCTAGCTAGGAATCAAAGTTCAGGAAAGGTACTCAGGGTGCTGGTGACTGCAGGTTCTTTCACCAGGCAGCCCAAATCGAGTCCACCTCCTTGCATTTTCCATGGGCAGAGCAAATGGTGTCAACTTACACGCCTCCGGCCAGGGAGGGGCGACCTACACTTTCTTCAGGGGATACAAGCCCATGCCTTCCGTGTGAAAGGCCTCTATGCCTCTTTGCTTCGGCAGCCCAGGGATAGCGTCAGCCCTGAAATGCTTCCGAAGGAGCAGAGTCAGAGATCCTTCGAACCACAGAGCAGGTGCAGCCCAGAACAAGGACTGCTCTTGGCCTGAGAACACCCACTGCCCAGCGCTTCTTTGGGGTACGCACGTGTAGAGGAAGGGGGTTGAATTCTGCTGCGTGATAACTTCTCCGGGCCACGTAGTGTGAGCGCAAGTAGAGTGGCCCTACACCTCCTCCCAGTTTCCTGTGTAAGTTGTAGAAGGCCAACTCCCTGCTTGAATCCCTGGGTGGGGTACGTACCGTCCAGAGAAAGATGGATGCTTGGGACCCTGGGCTGGGAGCTAGGTTAATGTTCTGTGCATCCACTTGGCAGCTGTTCTCTCTAAGCGGGTCCCAAAGGCTTTTTGGAGGAGTTTCCTGAGAGGGTCGGAAACAGGAAAGTAGCCAACAGGCCCACGGGGATGCCAGTTCTCTCTAGCAACAAGGCTACCAGCCTCAGACACTAGCGTTCTCTTTGGTACATGAAAGAACACTGTGCTTGGAAACTTCTTCCATCCAGTTTGCGAGTCGCGCTTCCACTGGGTCCTAGGATTCCAAGTGTTGCCATGCCGTCACAATGTCCAATTCTGAGGCCTAGGACGGCAGAGTGTCTGGCAGCTCTCAAAGAGACCTTAGCAATGCAGGCTTTTTGGCTCCTTCCGCCCAGAAACCAGCTCCTCCAGATCCTCTGTCGTTAGGTATTTCATGTCCGAATATCTCAGGGGGCCCTCATTCCTCCTCCACGAAGTAAGGCCCAAACGGCATTGCCCTAAAGGGAAGAAGCCTTCTGAGTCCGGCAGAGAGGAAGTCTCCGCCACTCTGCATTCCCACTCGGCTGAGCCCTGGGTATCGGACCGAGAGAGGGAGAAAGAGAGCCGTAACCCCGAGCTTTTCCACAATGCGGTATAGGCCTCACCCTTCAAGCCCACGTCAATTTCATAGCGAAAACACCAGGCCTCGGTGTGCTTTCCTGTGGCAAGGAAACTTGGCTTTCATTCTTCAGGTGGCACATTGGCTCAGGACTGCCCTACCCCAAGGACTCAGGCTGTGCAGCCCGACTGGTTGAGATCAGCACTTCTGGCCCTCTCCCGGATGAACCAACTAGGAAAGGAGCCTCTCCTAAGCTGGGAAACGTGGTGGCTTTTCCTAGTCTACCGAGGAACAGCGCTCTGAGGGAGAGGAGCTGCTGACGTGTGGTAGCAAAGTCTCCTCTGCTGAAGAGAAACATTTCATTGTAAGCGGGTTCCATCAGCCTTGCCACCTTTTCTCAGCTGGCTATCATGGAGGGCAGTCTGTTGGCAGATTCCCCTGAGGCCCTGCTTCCCAGGCTGTGATCCACACACGCCGCCTGCTTCAGCCCAAAGGGACAGCTTATGGTAAGGTCAAAACCCTGTGCTGGCAAGTTCCTGCCCAACCCTCGCACAGGGACAAGCATATTGGCCATTGGTCAAAGGCTTTCCCCACAAGCTTAACACGTTTGGTCCCATCTAGCCTCCGAAGGCCGAGTTGACCTAGCTAGGAATCAAAGTTCAGGAAAGGTACTCAGGGTGCTGGTGACTGCAGGTTCTTTCACCAGGCAGCCCAAATCGAGTCCACCTCCTTGCATTTTCCATGGGCAGAGCAAATGGTGTCAACTTACACGCCTCCGGCCAGGGAGGGGCGACCTACACTTTCTTCAGGGGATACAAGCCCATGCCTTCCGTGTGAAAGGCCTCTATGCCTCTTTGCTTCGGCAGCCCAGGGATAGCGTCAGCCCTGAAATGCTTCCGAAGGAGCAGAGTCAGAGATCCTTCGAACCACAGAGCAGGTGCAGCCCAGAACAAGGACTGCTCTTGGCCTGAGAACACCCACTGCCCAGCGCTTCTTTGGGGTACGCACGTGTAGAGGAAGGGGGTTGAATTCTGCTGCGTGATAACTTCTCCGGGCCACGTAGTGTGAGCGCAAGTAGAGTGGCCCTACACCTCCTCCCAGTTTCCCGTGTAAGTTGTAGAAGGCCAACTCCCTGCTTGAATCCCTGGGTGGGGTACGTACCGTCCAGAGAAAGATGGATGCTTGGGACCCTGGGCTGGGAGCTAGGTTAATGTTCTGTGCATCCACTTGGCAGCTGTTCTCTCTAAGCGGGTCCCAAAGGCTTTTTGGAGGAGTTTCCTGAGAGGGTCGGAAACAGGAAAGTAGCCAACAGGCCCACGGGGATGCCAGTTCTCTCTAGCAACAAGGCTACCAGCCTCAGACACTAGCGTTCTCTTTGGTACATGAAAGAACACTGTGCTTGGAAACTTCTTCCATCCAGTTTGCGAGTCGCGCTTCCACTGGGTCCTAGGATTCCAAGTGTTGCCATGCCGTCACAATGTCCAATTCTGAGGCCTAGGACGGCAGAGTGTCTGGCAGCTCTCAAAGAGACCTTAGCAATGCAGGCTTTTTGGCTCCTTCCGCCCAGAAACCAGCTCCTCCAGATCCTCTGTCGTTAGGTATTTCATGTCCGAATATCTCAGGGGGCCCTCATTCCTCCTCCACGAAGTAAGGCCCAAACGGCATTGCCCTAAAGGGAAGAAGCCTTCTGAGTCCGGCAGAGAGGAAGTCTCCGCCACTCTGCATTCCCACTCGGCTGAGCCCTGGGTATCGGACCGAGAGAGGGAGAAAGAGAGCCGTAACCCCGAGCTTTTCCACAATGCGGTATAGGCCTCACCCTTCAAGCCCACGTCAATTTCATAGCGAAAACACCAGGCCTCGGTGTGCTTTCCTGTGGCAAGGAAACTTGGCTTTCATTCTTCAGGTGGCACATTGGCTCAGGACTGCCCTACCCCAAGGACTCAGGCTGTGCAGCCCGACTGGTTGAGATCAGCACTTCTGGCCCTCTCCCGGATGAACCAACTAGGAAAGGAGCCTCTCCTAAGCTGGGAAACGTGGTGGCTTTTCCTAGTCTACCGAGGAACAGCGCTCTGAGGGAGAGGAGCTGCTGACGTGTGGTAGCAAAGTCTCCTCTGCTGAAGAGAAACATTTCATTGTAAGCGGGTTCCATCAGCCTTGCCACCTTTTCTCAGCTGGCTATCATGGAGGGCAGTCTGTTGGCAGATTCCCCTGAGGCCCTGCTTCCCAGGCTGTGATCCACACACGCCGCCTGCTTCAGCCCAAAGGGACAGCTTATGGTAAGGTCAAAACCCTGTGCTGGCAAGTTCCTGCCCAACCCTCGCACAGGGACAAGCATATTGGCCATTGGTCAAAGGCTTTCCCCACAAGCTTAACACGTTTGGTCCCATCTAGCCTCCGAAGGCCGAGTTGACCTAGCTAGGAATCAAAGTTCAGGAAAGGTACTCAGGGTGCTGGTGACTGCAGGTTCTTTCACCAGGCAGCCCAAATCGAGTCCACCTCCTTGCATTTTCCATGGGCAGAGCAAATGGTGTCAACTTACACGCCTCCGGCCAGGGAGGGGCGACCTACACTTTCTTCAGGGGATACAAGCCCATGCCTTCCGTGTGAAAGGCCTCTATGCCTCTTTGCTTCGGCAGCCCAGGGATAGCGTCAGCCCTGAAATGCTTCCGAAGGAGCAGAGTCAGAGATCCTTCGAACCACAGAGCAGGTGCAGCCCAGAACAAGGACTGCTCTTGGCCTGAGAACACCCACTGCCCAGCGCTTCTTTGGGGTACGCACGTGTAGAGGAAGGGGGTTGAATTCTGCTGCGTGATAACTTCTCCGGGCCACGTAGTGTGAGCGCAAGTAGAGTGGCCCTACACCTCCTCCCAGTTTCCCGTGTAAGTTGTAGAAGGCCAACTCCCTGCTTGAATCCCTGGGTGGGGTACGTACCGTCCAGAGAAAGATGGATGCTTGGGACCCTGGGCTGGGAGCTAGGTTAATGTTCTGTGCATCCACTTGGCAGCTGTTCTCTCTAAGCGGGTCCCAAAGGCTTTTTGGAGGAGTTTCCTGAGAGGGTCGGAAACAGGAAAGTAGCCAACAGGCCCACGGGGATGCCAGTTCTCTCTAGCAACAAGGCTACCAGCCTCAGACACTAGCGTTCTCTTTGGTACATGAAAGAACACTGTGCTTGGAAACTTCTTCCATCCAGTTTGCGAGTCGCGCTTCCACTGGGTCCTAGGATTCCAAGTGTTGCCATGCCGTCACAATGTCCAATTCTGAGGCCTAGGACGGCAGAGTGTCTGGCAGCTCTCAAAGAGACCTTAGCAATGCAGGCTTTTTGGCTCCTTCCGCCCAGAAACCAGCTCCTCCAGATCCTCTGTCGTTAGGTATTTCATGTCCGAATATCTCAGGGGGCCCTCATTCCTCCTCCACGAAGTAAGGCCCAAACGGCATTGCCCTAAAGGGAAGAAGCCTTCTGAGTCCGGCAGAGAGGAAGTCTCCGCCACTCTGCATTCCCACTCGGCTGAGCCCTGGGTATCGGACCGAGAGAGGGAGAAAGAGAGCCGTAACCCCGAGCTTTTCCACAATGCGGTATAGGCCTCACCCTTCAAGCCCACGTCAATTTCATAGCGAAAACACCAGGCCTCGGTGTGCTTTCCTGTGGCAAGGAAACTTGGCTTTCATTCTTCAGGTGGCACATTGGCTCAGGACTGCCCTACCCCAAGGACTCAGGCTGTGCAGCCCGACTGGTTGAGATCAGCACTTCTGGCCCTCTCCCGGATGAACCAACTAGGAAAGGAGCCTCTCCTAAGCTGGGAAACGTGGTGGCTTTTCCTAGTCTACCGAGGAACAGCACTCTGAGGGAGAGGAGCTGCTGACGTGTGGTAGCAAAGTCTCCTCTGCTGAAGAGAAACACTTCGTTGTAAGCGGGTTCCATCAGCCTTGCCACCTTTTCTCAGCTGGCTATCATGGAGGGCAGTCTGTTGGCAGATTCCCCTGAGGCCCTGCTTCCCAGGCTGTGATCCACACACGCCGCCTGCTTCAGCCCAAAGGGACAGCTTATGGTAAGGTCAAAACCCTGTGCTGGCAAGTTCCTGCCCAACCCTCGCACAGGGACAAGCATATTGGCCATTGGTCAAAGGCTTTCCCCACAAGCTTAACACGTTTGGTCCCATCTAGCCTCCGAAGGCCGAGTTGACCTAGCTAGGAATCAAAGTTCAGGAAAGGTACTCAGGGTGCTGGTGACTGCAGGTTCTTTCACCAGGCAGCCCAAATCGAGTCCACCTCCTTGCATTTTCCATGGGCAGAGCAAATGGTGTCAACTTACACGCCTCCGGCCAGGGAGGGGCGACCTACACTTTCTTCAGGGGATACAAGCCCATGCCTTCCGTGTGAAAGGCCTCTATGCCTCTTTGCTTCGGCAGCCCAGGGATAGCGTCAGCCCTGAAATGCTTCCGAAGGAGCAGAGTCAGAGATCCTTCGAACCACAGAGCAGGTGCAGCCCAGAACAAGGACTGCTCTTGGCCTGAGAACACCCACTGCCCAGCGCTTCTTTGGGGTACGCACGTGTAGAGGAAGGGGGTTGAATTCTGCTGCGTGATAACTTCTCCGGGCCACGTAGTGTGAGCGCAAGTAGAGTGGCCCTACACCTCCTCCCAGTTTCCCGTGTAAGTTGTAGAAGGCCAACTCCCTGCTTGAATCCCTGGGTGGGGTACGTACCGTCCAGAGAAAGATGGATGCTTGGGACCCTGGGCTGGGAGCTAGGTTAATGTTCTGTGCATCCACTTGGCAGCTGTTCTCTCTAAGCGGGTCCCAAAGGCTTTTTGGAGGAGTTTCCTGAGAGGGTCGGAAACAGGAAAGTAGCCAACAGGCCCACGGGGATGCCAGTTCTCTCTAGCAACAAGGCTACCAGCCTCAGACACTAGCGTTCTCTTTGGTACATGAAAGAACACTGTGCTTGGAAACTTCTTCCATCCAGTTTGCGAGTCGCGCTTCCACTGGGTCCTAGGATTCCAAGTGTTGCCATGCCGTCACAATGTCCAATTCTGAGGCCTAGGACGGCAGAGTGTCTGGCAGCTCTCAAAGAGACCTTAGCAATGCAGGCTTTTTGGCTCCTTCCGCCCAGAAACCAGCTCCTCCAGATCCTCTGTCGTTAGGTATTTCATGTCCGAATATCTCAGGGGGCCCTCATTCCTCCTCCACGAAGTAAGGCCCAAACGGCATTGCCCTAAAGGGAAGAAGCCTTCTGAGTCCGGCAGAGAGGAAGTCTCCGCCACTCTGCATTCCCACTCGGCTGAGCCCTGGGTATCGGACCGAGAGAGGGAGAAAGAGAGCCGTAACCCCGAGCTTTTCCACAATGCGGTATAGGCCTCACCCTTCAAGCCCACGTCAATTTCATAGCGAAAACACCAGGCCTCGGTGTGCTTTCCTGTGGCAAGGAAACTTGGCTTTCATTCTTCAGGTGGCACATTGGCTCAGGACTGCCCTACCCCAAGGACTCAGGCTGTGCAGCCCGACTGGTTGAGATCAGCACTTCTGGCCCTCTCCCGGATGAACCAACTAGGAAAGGAGCCTCTCCTAAGCTGGGAAACGTGGTGGCTTTTCCTAGTCTACCGAGGAACAGCGCTCTGAGGGAGAGGAGCTGCTGACGTGTGGTAGCAAAGTCTCCTCTGCTGAAGAGAAACATTTCATTGTAAGCGGGTTCCATCAGCCTTGCCACCTTTTCTCAGCTGGCTATCATGGAGGGCAGTCTGTTGGCAGATTCCCCTGAGGCCCTGCTTCCCAGGCTGTGATCCACACACGCCGCCTGCTTCAGCCCAAAGGGACAGCTTATGGTAAGGTCAAAACCCTGTGCTGGCAAGTTCCTGCCCAACCCTCGCACAGGGACAAGCATATTGGCCATTGGTCAAAGGCTTTCCCCACAAGCTTAACACGTTTGGTCCCATCTAGCCTCCGAAGGCCGAGTTGACCTAGCTAGGAATCAAAGTTCAGGAAAGGTACTCAGGGTGCTGGTGACTGCAGGTTCTTTCACCAGGCAGCCCAAATCGAGTCCACCTCCTTGCATTTTCCATGGGCAGAGCAAATGGTGTCAACTTACACGCCTCCGGCCAGGGAGGGGCGACCTACACTTTCTTCAGGGGATACAAGCCCATGCCTTCCGTGTGAAAGGCCTCTATGCCTCTTTGCTTCGGCAGCCCAGGGATAGCGTCAGCCCTGAAATGCTTCCGAAGGAGCAGAGTCAGAGATCCTTCGAACCACAGAGCAGGTGCAGCCCAGAACAAGGACTGCTCTTGGCCTGAGAACACCCACTGCCCAGCGCTTCTTTGGGGTACGCACGTGTAGAGGAAGGGGGTTGAATTCTGCTGCGTGATAACTTCTCCGGGCCACGTAGTGTGAGCGCAAGTAGAGTGGCCCTACACCTCCTCCCAGTTTCCCGTGTAAGTTGTAGAAGGCCAACTCCCTGCTTGAATCCCTGGGTGGGGTACGTACCGTCCAGAGAAAGATGGATGCTTGGGACCCTGGGCTGGGAGCTAGGTTAATGTTCTGTGCATCCACTTGGCAGCTGTTCTCTCTAAGCGGGTCCCAAAGGCTTTTTGGAGGAGTTTCCTGAGAGGGTCGGAAACAGGAAAGTAGCCAACAGGCCCACGGGGATGCCAGTTCTCTCTAGCAACAAGGCTACCAGCCTCAGACACTAGCGTTCTCTTTGGTACATGAAAGAACACTGTGCTTGGAAACTTCTTCCATCCAGTTTGCGAGTCGCGCTTCCACTGGGTCCTAGGATTCCAAGTGTTGCCATGCCGTCACAATGTCCAATTCTGAGGCCTAGGACGGCAGAGTGTCTGGCAGCTCTCAAAGAGACCTTAGCAATGCAGGCTTTTTGGCTCCTTCCGCCCAGAAACCAGCTCCTCCAGATCCTCTGTCGTTAGGTATTTCATGTCCGAATATCTCAGGGGGCCCTCATTCCTCCTCCACGAAGTAAGGCCCAAACGGCATTGCCCTAAAGGGAAGAAGCCTTCTGAGTCCGGCAGAGAGGAAGTCTCCGCCACTCTGCATTCCCACTCGGCTGAGCCCTGGGTATCGGACCGAGAGAGGGAGAAAGAGAGCCGTAACCCCGAGCTTTTCCACAATGCGGTATAGGCCTCACCCTTCAAGCCCACGTCAATTTCATAGCGAAAACACCAGGCCTCGGTGTGCTTTCCTGTGGCAAGGAAACTTGGCTTTCATTCTTCAGGTGGCACATTGGCTCAGGACTGCCCTACCCCAAGGACTCAGGCTGTGCAGCCCGACTGGTTGAGATCAGCACTTCTGGCCCTCTCCCGGATGAACCAACTAGGAAAGGAGCCTCTCCTAAGCTGGGAAACGTGGTGGCTTTTCCTAGTCTACCGAGGAACAGCACTCTGAGGGAGAGGAGCTGCTGACGTGTGGTAGCAAAGTCTCCTCTGCTGAAGAGAAACACTTCGTTGTAAGCGGGTTCCATCAGCCTTGCCACCTTTTCTCAGCTGGCTATCATGGAGGGCAGTCTGTTGGCAGATTCCCCTGAGGCCCTGCTTCCCAGGCTGTGATCCACACACGCCGCCTGCTTCAGCCCAAAGGGACAGCTTATGGTAAGGTCAAAACCCTGTGCTGGCAAGTTCCTGCCCAACCCTCGCACAGGGACAAGCATATTGGCCATTGGTCAAAGGCTTTCCCCACAAGCTTAACACGTTTGGTCCCATCTAGCCTCCGAAGGCCGAGTTGACCTAGCTAGGAATCAAAGTTCAGGAAAGGTACTCAGGGTGCTGGTGACTGCAGGTTCTTTCACCAGGCAGCCCAAATCGAGTCCACCTCCTTGCATTTTCCATGGGCAGAGCAAATGGTGTCAACTTACACGCCTCCGGCCAGGGAGGGGCGACCTACACTTTCTTCAGGGGATACAAGCCCATGCCTTCCGTGTGAAAGGCCTCTATGCCTCTTTGCTTCGGCAGCCCAGGGATAGCGTCAGCCCTGAAATGCTTCCGAAGGAGCAGAGTCAGAGATCCTTCGAACCACAGAGCAGGTGCAGCCCAGAACAAGGACTGCTCTTGGCCTGAGAACACCCACTGCCCAGCGCTTCTTTGGGGTACGCACGTGTAGAGGAAGGGGGTTGAATTCTGCTGCGTGATAACTTCTCCGGGCCACGTAGTGTGAGCGCAAGTAGAGTGGCCCTACACCTCCTCCCAGTTTCCCGTGTAAGTTGTAGAAGGCCAACTCCCTGCTTGAATCCCTGGGTGGGGTACGTACCGTCCAGAGAAAGATGGATGCTTGGGACCCTGGGCTGGGAGCTAGGTTAATGTTCTGTGCATCCACTTGGCAGCTGTTCTCTCTAAGCGGGTCCCAAAGGCTTTTTGGAGGAGTTTCCTGAGAGGGTCGGAAACAGGAAAGTAGCCAACAGGCCCACGGGGATGCCAGTTCTCTCTAGCAACAAGGCTACCAGCCTCAGACACTAGCGTTCTCTTTGGTACATGAAAGAACACTGTGCTTGGAAACTTCTTCCATCCAGTTTGCGAGTCGCGCTTCCACTGGGTCCTAGGATTCCAAGTGTTGCCATGCCGTCACAATGTCCAATTCTGAGGCCTAGGACGGCAGAGTGTCTGGCAGCTCTCAAAGAGACCTTAGCAATGCAGGCTTTTTGGCTCCTTCCGCCCAGAAACCAGCTCCTCCAGATCCTCTGTCGTTAGGTATTTCATGTCCGAATATCTCAGGGGGCCCTCATTCCTCCTCCACGAAGTAAGGCCCAAACGGCATTGCCCTAAAGGGAAGAAGCCTTCTGAGTCCGGCAGAGAGGAAGTCTCCGCCACTCTGCATTCCCACTCGGCTGAGCCCTGGGTATCGGACCGAGAGAGGGAGAAAGAGAGCCGTAACCCCGAGCTTTTCCACAATGCGGTATAGGCCTCACCCTTCAAGCCCACGTCAATTTCATAGCGAAAACACCAGGCCTCGGTGTGCTTTCCTGTGGCAAGGAAACTTGGCTTTCATTCTTCAGGTGGCACATTGGCTCAGGACTGCCCTACCCCAAGGACTCAGGCTGTGCAGCCCGACTGGTTGAGATCAGCACTTCTGGCCCTCTCCCGGATGAACCAACTAGGAAAGGAGCCTCTCCTAAGCTGGGAAACGTGGTGGCTTTTCCTAGTCTACCGAGGAACAGCGCTCTGAGGGAGAGGAGCTGCTGACGTGTGGTAGCAAAGTCTCCTCTGCTGAAGAGAAACATTTCATTGTAAGCGGGTTCCATCAGCCTTGCCACCTTTTCTCAGCTGGCTATCATGGAGGGCAGTCTGTTGGCAGATTCCCCTGAGGCCCTGCTTCCCAGGCTGTGATCCACACACGCCGCCTGCTTCAGCCCAAAGGGACAGCTTATGGTAAGGTCAAAACCCTGTGCTGGCAAGTTCCTGCCCAACCCTCGCACAGGGACAAGCATATTGGCCATTGGTCAAAGGCTTTCCCCACAAGCTTAACACGTTTGGTCCCATCTAGCCTCCGAAGGCCGAGTTGACCTAGCTAGGAATCAAAGTTCAGGAAAGGTACTCAGGGTGCTGGTGACTGCAGGTTCTTTCACCAGGCAGCCCAAATCGAGTCCACCTCCTTGCATTTTCCATGGGCAGAGCAAATGGTGTCAACTTACACGCCTCCGGCCAGGGAGGGGCGACCTACACTTTCTTCAGGGGATACAAGCCCATGCCTTCCGTGTGAAAGGCCTCTATGCCTCTTTGCTTCGGCAGCCCAGGGATAGCGTCAGCCCTGAAATGCTTCCGAAGGAGCAGAGTCAGAGATCCTTCGAACCACAGAGCAGGTGCAGCCCAGAACAAGGACTGCTCTTGGCCTGAGAACACCCACTGCCCAGCGCTTCTTTGGGGTACGCACGTGTAGAGGAAGGGGGTTGAATTCTGCTGCGTGATAACTTCTCCGGGCCACGTAGTGTGAGCGCAAGTAGAGTGGCCCTACACCTCCTCCCAGTTTCCCGTGTAAGTTGTAGAAGGCCAACTCCCTGCTTGAATCCCTGGGTGGGGTACGTACCGTCCAGAGAAAGATGGATGCTTGGGACCCTGGGCTGGGAGCTAGGTTAATGTTCTGTGCATCCACTTGGCAGCTGTTCTCTCTAAGCGGGTCCCAAAGGCTTTTTGGAGGAGTTTCCTGAGAGGGTCGGAAACAGGAAAGTAGCCAACAGGCCCACGGGGATGCCAGTTCTCTCTAGCAACAAGGCTACCAGCCTCAGACACTAGCGTTCTCTTTGGTACATGAAAGAACACTGTGCTTGGAAACTTCTTCCATCCAGTTTGCGAGTCGCGCTTCCACTGGGTCCTAGGATTCCAAGTGTTGCCATGCCGTCACAATGTCCAATTCTGAGGCCTAGGACGGCAGAGTGTCTGGCAGCTCTCAAAGAGACCTTAGCAATGCAGGCTTTTTGGCTCCTTCCGCCCAGAAACCAGCTCCTCCAGATCCTCTGTCGTTAGGTATTTCATGTCCGAATATCTCAGGGGGCCCTCATTCCTCCTCCACGAAGTAAGGCCCAAACGGCATTGCCCTAAAGGGAAGAAGCCTTCTGAGTCCGGCAGAGAGGAAGTCTCCGCCACTCTGCATTCCCACTCGGCTGAGCCCTGGGTATCGGACCGAGAGAGGGAGAAAGAGAGCCGTAACCCCGAGCTTTTCCACAATGCGGTATAGGCCTCACCCTTCAAGCCCACGTCAATTTCATAGCGAAAACACCAGGCCTCGGTGTGCTTTCCTGTGGCAAGGAAACTTGGCTTTCATTCTTCAGGTGGCACATTGGCTCAGGACTGCCCTACCCCAAGGACTCAGGCTGTGCAGCCCGACTGGTTGAGATCAGCACTTCTGGCCCTCTCCCGGATGAACCAACTAGGAAAGGAGCCTCTCCTAAGCTGGGAAACGTGGTGGCTTTTCCTAGTCTACCGAGGAACAGCGCTCTGAGGGAGAGGAGCTGCTGACGTGTGGTAGCAAAGTCTCCTCTGCTGAAGAGAAACATTTCATTGTAAGCGGGTTCCATCAGCCTTGCCACCTTTTCTCAGCTGGCTATCATGGAGGGCAGTCTGTTGGCAGATTCCCCTGAGGCCCTGCTTCCCAGGCTGTGATCCACACACGCCGCCTGCTTCAGCCCAAAGGGACAGCTTATGGTAAGGTCAAAACCCTGTGCTGGCAAGTTCCTGCCCAACCCTCGCACAGGGACAAGCATATTGGCCATTGGTCAAAGGCTTTCCCCACAAGCTTAACACGTTTGGTCCCATCTAGCCTCCGAAGGCCGAGTTGACCTAGCTAGGAATCAAAGTTCAGGAAAGGTACTCAGGGTGCTGGTGACTGCAGGTTCTTTCACCAGGCAGCCCAAATCGAGTCCACCTCCTTGCATTTTCCATGGGCAGAGCAAATGGTGTCAACTTACACGCCTCCGGCCAGGGAGGGGCGACCTACACTTTCTTCAGGGGATACAAGCCCATGCCTTCCGTGTGAAAGGCCTCTATGCCTCTTTGCTTCGGCAGCCCAGGGATAGCGTCAGCCCTGAAATGCTTCCGAAGGAGCAGAGTCAGAGATCCTTCGAACCACAGAGCAGGTGCAGCCCAGAACAAGGACTGCTCTTGGCCTGAGAACACCCACTGCCCAGCGCTTCTTTGGGGTACGCACGTGTAGAGGAAGGGGGTTGAATTCTGCTGCGTGATAACTTCTCCGGGCCACGTAGTGTGAGCGCAAGTAGAGTGGCCCTACACCTCCTCCCAGTTTCCCGTGTAAGTTGTAGAAGGCCAACTCCCTGCTTGAATCCCTGGGTGGGGTACGTACCGTCCAGAGAAAGATGGATGCTTGGGACCCTGGGCTGGGAGCTAGGTTAATGTTCTGTGCATCCACTTGGCAGCTGTTCTCTCTAAGCGGGTCCCAAAGGCTTTTTGGAGGAGTTTCCTGAGAGGGTCGGAAACAGGAAAGTAGCCAACAGGCCCACGGGGATGCCAGTTCTCTCTAGCAACAAGGCTACCAGCCTCAGACACTAGCGTTCTCTTTGGTACATGAAAGAACACTGTGCTTGGAAACTTCTTCCATCCAGTTTGCGAGTCGCGCTTCCACTGGGTCCTAGGATTCCAAGTGTTGCCATGCCGTCACAATGTCCAATTCTGAGGCCTAGGACGGCAGAGTGTCTGGCAGCTCTCAAAGAGACCTTAGCAATGCAGGCTTTTTGGCTCCTTCCGCCCAGAAACCAGCTCCTCCAGATCCTCTGTCGTTAGGTATTTCATGTCCGAATATCTCAGGGGGCCCTCATTCCTCCTCCACGAAGTAAGGCCCAAACGGCATTGCCCTAAAGGGAAGAAGCCTTCTGAGTCCGGCAGAGAGGAAGTCTCCGCCACTCTGCATTCCCACTCGGCTGAGCCCTGGGTATCGGACCGAGAGAGGGAGAAAGAGAGCCGTAACCCCGAGCTTTTCCACAATGCGGTATAGGCCTCACCCTTCAAGCCCACGTCAATTTCATAGCGAAAACACCAGGCCTCGGTGTGCTTTCCTGTGGCAAGGAAACTTGGCTTTCATTCTTCAGGTGGCACATTGGCTCAGGACTGCCCTACCCCAAGGACTCAGGCTGTGCAGCCCGACTGGTTGAGATCAGCACTTCTGGCCCTCTCCCGGATGAACCAACTAGGAAAGGAGCCTCTCCTAAGCTGGGAAACGTGGTGGCTTTTCCTAGTCTACCGAGGAACAGCGCTCTGAGGGAGAGGAGCTGCTGACGTGTGGTAGCAAAGTCTCCTCTGCTGAAGAGAAACATTTCATTGTAAGCGGGTTCCATCAGCCTTGCCACCTTTTCTCAGCTGGCTATCATGGAGGGCAGTCTGTTGGCAGATTCCCCTGAGGCCCTGCTTCCCAGGCTGTGATCCACACACGCCGCCTGCTTCAGCCCAAAGGGACAGCTTATGGTAAGGTCAAAACCCTGTGCTGGCAAGTTCCTGCCCAACCCTCGCACAGGGACAAGCATATTGGCCATTGGTCAAAGGCTTTCCCCACAAGCTTAACACGTTTGGTCCCATCTAGCCTCCGAAGGCCGAGTTGACCTAGCTAGGAATCAAAGTTCAGGAAAGGTACTCAGGGTGCTGGTGACTGCAGGTTCTTTCACCAGGCAGCCCAAATCGAGTCCACCTCCTTGCATTTTCCATGGGCAGAGCAAATGGTGTCAACTTACACGCCTCCGGCCAGGGAGGGGCGACCTACACTTTCTTCAGGGGATACAAGCCCATGCCTTCCGTGTGAAAGGCCTCTATGCCTCTTTGCTTCGGCAGCCCAGGGATAGCGTCAGCCCTGAAATGCTTCCGAAGGAGCAGAGTCAGAGATCCTTCGAACCACAGAGCAGGTGCAGCCCAGAACAAGGACTGCTCTTGGCCTGAGAACACCCACTGCCCAGCGCTTCTTTGGGGTACGCACGTGTAGAGGAAGGGGGTTGAATTCTGCTGCGTGATAACTTCTCCGGGCCACGTAGTGTGAGCGCAAGTAGAGTGGCCCTACACCTCCTCCCAGTTTCCTGTGTAAGTTGTAGAAGGCCAACTCCCTGCTTGAATCCCTGGGTGGGGTACGTACCGTCCAGAGAAAGATGGATGCTTGGGACCCTGGGCTGGGAGCTAGGTTAATGTTCTGTGCATCCACTTGGCAGCTGTTCTCTCTAAGCGGGTCCCAAAGGCTTTTTGGAGGAGTTTCCTGAGAGGGTCGGAAACAGGAAAGTAGCCAACAGGCCCACGGGGATGCCAGTTCTCTCTAGCAACAAGGCTACCAGCCTCAGACACTAGCGTTCTCTTTGGTACATGAAAGAACACTGTGCTTGGAAACTTCTTCCATCCAGTTTGCGAGTCGCGCTTCCACTGGGTCCTAGGATTCCAAGTGTTGCCATGCCGTCACAATGTCCAATTCTGAGGCCTAGGACGGCAGAGTGTCTGGCAGCTCTCAAAGAGACCTTAGCAATGCAGGCTTTTTGGCTCCTTCCGCCCAGAAACCAGCTCCTCCAGATCCTCTGTCGTTAGGTATTTCATGTCCGAATATCTCAGGGGGCCCTCATTCCTCCTCCACGAAGTAAGGCCCAAACGGCATTGCCCTAAAGGGAAGAAGCCTTCTGAGTCCGGCAGAGAGGAAGTCTCCGCCACTCTGCATTCCCACTCGGCTGAGCCCTGGGTATCGGACCGAGAGAGGGAGAAAGAGAGCCGTAACCCCGAGCTTTTCCACAATGCGGTATAGGCCTCACCCTTCAAGCCCACGTCAATTTCATAGCGAAAACACCAGGCCTCGGTGTGCTTTCCTGTGGCAAGGAAACTTGGCTTTCATTCTTCAGGTGGCACATTGGCTCAGGACTGCCCTACCCCAAGGACTCAGGCTGTGCAGCCCGACTGGTTGAGATCAGCACTTCTGGCCCTCTCCCGGATGAACCAACTAGGAAAGGAGCCTCTCCTAAGCTGGGAAACGTGGTGGCTTTTCCTAGTCTACCGAGGAACAGCGCTCTGAGGGAGAGGAGCTGCTGACGTGTGGTAGCAAAGTCTCCTCTGCTGAAGAGAAACATTTCATTGTAAGCGGGTTCCATCAGCCTTGCCACCTTTTCTCAGCTGGCTATCATGGAGGGCAGTCTGTTGGCAGATTCCCCTGAGGCCCTGCTTCCCAGGCTGTGATCCACACACGCCGCCTGCTTCAGCCCAAAGGGACAGCTTATGGTAAGGTCAAAACCCTGTGCTGGCAAGTTCCTGCCCAACCCTCGCACAGGGACAAGCATATTGGCCATTGGTCAAAGGCTTTCCCCACAAGCTTAACACGTTTGGTCCCATCTAGCCTCCGAAGGCCGAGTTGACCTAGCTAGGAATCAAAGTTCAGGAAAGGTACTCAGGGTGCTGGTGACTGCAGGTTCTTTCACCAGGCAGCCCAAATCGAGTCCACCTCCTTGCATTTTCCATGGGCAGAGCAAATGGTGTCAACTTACACGCCTCCGGCCAGGGAGGGGCGACCTACACTTTCTTCAGGGGATACAAGCCCATGCCTTCCGTGTGAAAGGCCTCTATGCCTCTTTGCTTCGGCAGCCCAGGGATAGCGTCAGCCCTGAAATGCTTCCGAAGGAGCAGAGTCAGAGATCCTTCGAACCACAGAGCAGGTGCAGCCCAGAACAAGGACTGCTCTTGGCCTGAGAACACCCACTGCCCAGCGCTTCTTTGGGGTACGCACGTGTAGAGGAAGGGGGTTGAATTCTGCTGCGTGATAACTTCTCCGGGCCACGTAGTGTGAGCGCAAGTAGAGTGGCCCTACACCTCCTCCCAGTTTCCCGTGTAAGTTGTAGAAGGCCAACTCCCTGCTTGAATCCCTGGGTGGGGTACGTACCGTCCAGAGAAAGATGGATGCTTGGGACCCTGGGCTGGGAGCTAGGTTAATGTTCTGTGCATCCACTTGGCAGCTGTTCTCTCTAAGCGGGTCCCAAAGGCTTTTTGGAGGAGTTTCCTGAGAGGGTCGGAAACAGGAAAGTAGCCAACAGGCCCACGGGGATGCCAGTTCTCTCTAGCAACAAGGCTACCAGCCTCAGACACTAGCGTTCTCTTTGGTACATGAAAGAACACTGTGCTTGGAAACTTCTTCCATCCAGTTTGCGAGTCGCGCTTCCACTGGGTCCTAGGATTCCAAGTGTTGCCATGCCGTCACAATGTCCAATTCTGAGGCCTAGGACGGCAGAGTGTCTGGCAGCTCTCAAAGAGACCTTAGCAATGCAGGCTTTTTGGCTCCTTCCGCCCAGAAACCAGCTCCTCCAGATCCTCTGTCGTTAGGTATTTCATGTCCGAATATCTCAGGGGGCCCTCATTCCTCCTCCACGAAGTAAGGCCCAAACGGCATTGCCCTAAAGGGAAGAAGCCTTCTGAGTCCGGCAGAGAGGAAGTCTCCGCCACTCTGCATTCCCACTCGGCTGAGCCCTGGGTATCGGACCGAGAGAGGGAGAAAGAGAGCCGTAACCCCGAGCTTTTCCACAATGCGGTATAGGCCTCACCCTTCAAGCCCACGTCAATTTCATAGCGAAAACACCAGGCCTCGGTGTGCTTTCCTGTGGCAAGGAAACTTGGCTTTCATTCTTCAGGTGGCACATTGGCTCAGGACTGCCCTACCCCAAGGACTCAGGCTGTGCAGCCCGACTGGTTGAGATCAGCACTTCTGGCCCTCTCCCGGATGAACCAACTAGGAAAGGAGCCTCTCCTAAGCTGGGAAACGTGGTGGCTTTTCCTAGTCTACCGAGGAACAGCGCTCTGAGGGAGAGGAGCTGCTGACGTGTGGTAGCAAAGTCTCCTCTGCTGAAGAGAAACACTTCATTGTAAGCGGGTTCCATCAGCCTTGCCACCTTTTCTCAGCTGGCTATCATGGAGGGCAGTCTGTTGGCAGATTCCCCTGAGGCCCTGCTTCCCAGGCTGTGATCCACACACGCCGCCTGCTTCAGCCCAAAGGGACAGCTTATGGTAAGGTCAAAACCCTGTGCTGGCAAGTTCCTGCCCAACCCTCGCACAGGGACAAGCATATTGGCCATTGGTCAAAGGCTTTCCCCACAAGCTTAACACGTTTGGTCCCATCTAGCCTCCGAAGGCCGAGTTGACCTAGCTAGGAATCAAAGTTCAGGAAAGGTACTCAGGGTGCTGGTGACTGCAGGTTCTTTCACCAGGCAGCCCAAATCGAGTCCACCTCCTTGCATTTTCCATGGGCAGAGCAAATGGTGTCAACTTACACGCCTCCGGCCAGGGAGGGGCGACCTACACTTTCTTCAGGGGATACAAGCCCATGCCTTCCGTGTGAAAGGCCTCTATGCCTCTTTGCTTCGGCAGCCCAGGGATAGCGTCAGCCCTGAAATGCTTCCGAAGGAGCAGAGTCAGAGATCCTTCGAACCACAGAGCAGGTGCAGCCCAGAACAAGGACTGCTCTTGGCCTGAGAACACCCACTGCCCAGCGCTTCTTTGGGGTACGCACGTGTAGAGGAAGGGGGTTGAATTCTGCTGCGTGATAACTTCTCCGGGCCACGTAGTGTGAGCGCAAGTAGAGTGGCCCTACACCTCCTCCCAGTTTCCTGTGTAAGTTGTAGAAGGCCAACTCCCTGCTTGAATCCCTGGGTGGGGTACGTACCGTCCAGAGAAAGATGGATGCTTGGGACCCTGGGCTGGGAGCTAGGTTAATGTTCTGTGCATCCACTTGGCAGCTGTTCTCTCTAAGCGGGTCCCAAAGGCTTTTTGGAGGAGTTTCCTGAGAGGGTCGGAAACAGGAAAGTAGCCAACAGGCCCACGGGGATGCCAGTTCTCTCTAGCAACAAGGCTACCAGCCTCAGACACTAGCGTTCTCTTTGGTACATGAAAGAACACTGTGCTTGGAAACTTCTTCCATCCAGTTTGCGAGTCGCGCTTCCACTGGGTCCTAGGATTCCAAGTGTTGCCATGCCGTCACAATGTCCAATTCTGAGGCCTAGGACGGCAGAGTGTCTGGCAGCTCTCAAAGAGACCTTAGCAATGCAGGCTTTTTGGCTCCTTCCGCCCAGAAACCAGCTCCTCCAGATCCTCTGTCGTTAGGTATTTCATGTCCGAATATCTCAGGGGGCCCTCATTCCTCCTCCACGAAGTAAGGCCCAAACGGCATTGCCCTAAAGGGAAGAAGCCTTCTGAGTCCGGCAGAGAGGAAGTCTCCGCCACTCTGCATTCCCACTCGGCTGAGCCCTGGGTATCGGACCGAGAGAGGGAGAAAGAGAGCCGTAACCCCGAGCTTTTCCACAATGCGGTATAGGCCTCACCCTTCAAGCCCACGTCAATTTCATAGCGAAAACACCAGGCCTCGGTGTGCTTTCCTGTGGCAAGGAAACTTGGCTTTCATTCTTCAGGTGGCACATTGGCTCAGGACTGCCCTACCCCAAGGACTCAGGCTGTGCAGCCCGACTGGTTGAGATCAGCACTTCTGGCCCTCTCCCGGATGAACCAACTAGGAAAGGAGCCTCTCCTAAGCTGGGAAACGTGGTGGCTTTTCCTAGTCTACCGAGGAACAGCGCTCTGAGGGAGAGGAGCTGCTGACGTGTGGTAGCAAAGTCTCCTCTGCTGAAGAGAAACATTTCATTGTAAGCGGGTTCCATCAGCCTTGCCACCTTTTCTCAGCTGGCTATCATGGAGGGCAGTCTGTTGGCAGATTCCCCTGAGGCCCTGCTTCCCAGGCTGTGATCCACACACGCCGCCTGCTTCAGCCCAAAGGGACAGCTTATGGTAAGGTCAAAACCCTGTGCTGGCAAGTTCCTGCCCAACCCTCGCACAGGGACAAGCATATTGGCCATTGGTCAAAGGCTTTCCCCACAAGCTTAACACGTTTGGTCCCATCTAGCCTCCGAAGGCCGAGTTGACCTAGCTAGGAATCAAAGTTCAGGAAAGGTACTCAGGGTGCTGGTGACTGCAGGTTCTTTCACCAGGCAGCCCAAATCGAGTCCACCTCCTTGCATTTTCCATGGGCAGAGCAAATGGTGTCAACTTACACGCCTCCGGCCAGGGAGGGGCGACCTACACTTTCTTCAGGGGATACAAGCCCATGCCTTCCGTGTGAAAGGCCTCTATGCCTCTTTGCTTCGGCAGCCCAGGGATAGCGTCAGCCCTGAAATGCTTCCGAAGGAGCAGAGTCAGAGATCCTTCGAACCACAGAGCAGGTGCAGCCCAGAACAAGGACTGCTCTTGGCCTGAGAACACCCACTGCCCAGCGCTTCTTTGGGGTACGCACGTGTAGAGGAAGGGGGTTGAATTCTGCTGCGTGATAACTTCTCCGGGCCACGTAGTGTGAGCGCAAGTAGAGTGGCCCTACACCTCCTCCCAGTTTCCCGTGTAAGTTGTAGAAGGCCAACTCCCTGCTTGAATCCCTGGGTGGGGTACGTACCGTCCAGAGAAAGATGGATGCTTGGGACCCTGGGCTGGGAGCTAGGTTAATGTTCTGTGCATCCACTTGGCAGCTGTTCTCTCTAAGCGGGTCCCAAAGGCTTTTTGGAGGAGTTTCCTGAGAGGGTCGGAAACAGGAAAGTAGCCAACAGGCCCACGGGGATGCCAGTTCTCTCTAGCAACAAGGCTACCAGCCTCAGACACTAGCGTTCTCTTTGGTACATGAAAGAACACTGTGCTTGGAAACTTCTTCCATCCAGTTTGCGAGTCGCGCTTCCACTGGGTCCTAGGATTCCAAGTGTTGCCATGCCGTCACAATGTCCAATTCTGAGGCCTAGGACGGCAGAGTGTCTGGCAGCTCTCAAAGAGACCTTAGCAATGCAGGCTTTTTGGCTCCTTCCGCCCAGAAACCAGCTCCTCCAGATCCTCTGTCGTTAGGTATTTCATGTCCGAATATCTCAGGGGGCCCTCATTCCTCCTCCACGAAGTAAGGCCCAAACGGCATTGCCCTAAAGGGAAGAAGCCTTCTGAGTCCGGCAGAGAGGAAGTCTCCGCCACTCTGCATTCCCACTCGGCTGAGCCCTGGGTATCGGACCGAGAGAGGGAGAAAGAGAGCCGTAACCCCGAGCTTTTCCACAATGCGGTATAGGCCTCACCCTTCAAGCCCACGTCAATTTCATAGCGAAAACACCAGGCCTCGGTGTGCTTTCCTGTGGCAAGGAAACTTGGCTTTCATTCTTCAGGTGGCACATTGGCTCAGGACTGCCCTACCCCAAGGACTCAGGCTGTGCAGCCCGACTGGTTGAGATCAGCACTTCTGGCCCTCTCCCGGATGAACCAACTAGGAAAGGAGCCTCTCCTAAGCTGGGAAACGTGGTGGCTTTTCCTAGTCTACCGAGGAACAGCGCTCTGAGGGAGAGGAGCTGCTGACGTGTGGTAGCAAAGTCTCCTCTGCTGAAGAGAAACATTTCATTGTAAGCGGGTTCCATCAGCCTTGCCACCTTTTCTCAGCTGGCTATCATGGAGGGCAGTCTGTTGGCAGATTCCCCTGAGGCCCTGCTTCCCAGGCTGTGATCCACACACGCCGCCTGCTTCAGCCCAAAGGGACAGCTTATGGTAAGGTCAAAACCCTGTGCTGGCAAGTTCCTGCCCAACCCTCGCACAGGGACAAGCATATTGGCCATTGGTCAAAGGCTTTCCCCACAAGCTTAACACGTTTGGTCCCATCTAGCCTCCGAAGGCCGAGTTGACCTAGCTAGGAATCAAAGTTCAGGAAAGGTACTCAGGGTGCTGGTGACTGCAGGTTCTTTCACCAGGCAGCCCAAATCGAGTCCACCTCCTTGCATTTTCCATGGGCAGAGCAAATGGTGTCAACTTACACGCCTCCGGCCAGGGAGGGGCGACCTACACTTTCTTCAGGGGATACAAGCCCATGCCTTCCGTGTGAAAGGCCTCTATGCCTCTTTGCTTCGGCAGCCCAGGGATAGCGTCAGCCCTGAAATGCTTCCGAAGGAGCAGAGTCAGAGATCCTTCGAACCACAGAGCAGGTGCAGCCCAGAACAAGGACTGCTCTTGGCCTGAGAACACCCACTGCCCAGCGCTTCTTTGGGGTACGCACGTGTAGAGGAAGGGGGTTGAATTCTGCTGCGTGATAACTTCTCCGGGCCACGTAGTGTGAGCGCAAGTAGAGTGGCCCTACACCTCCTCCCAGTTTCCCGTGTAAGTTGTAGAAGGCCAACTCCCTGCTTGAATCCCTGGGTGGGGTACGTACCGTCCAGAGAAAGATGGATGCTTGGGACCCTGGGCTGGGAGCTAGGTTAATGTTCTGTGCATCCACTTGGCAGCTGTTCTCTCTAAGCGGGTCCCAAAGGCTTTTTGGAGGAGTTTCCTGAGAGGGTCGGAAACAGGAAAGTAGCCAACAGGCCCACGGGGATGCCAGTTCTCTCTAGCAACAAGGCTACCAGCCTCAGACACTAGCGTTCTCTTTGGTACATGAAAGAACACTGTGCTTGGAAACTTCTTCCATCCAGTTTGCGAGTCGCGCTTCCACTGGGTCCTAGGATTCCAAGTGTTGCCATGCCGTCACAATGTCCAATTCTGAGGCCTAGGACGGCAGAGTGTCTGGCAGCTCTCAAAGAGACCTTAGCAATGCAGGCTTTTTGGCTCCTTCCGCCCAGAAACCAGCTCCTCCAGATCCTCTGTCGTTAGGTATTTCATGTCCGAATATCTCAGGGGGCCCTCATTCCTCCTCCACGAAGTAAGGCCCAAACGGCATTGCCCTAAAGGGAAGAAGCCTTCTGAGTCCGGCAGAGAGGAAGTCTCCGCCACTCTGCATTCCCACTCGGCTGAGCCCTGGGTATCGGACCGAGAGAGGGAGAAAGAGAGCCGTAACCCCGAGCTTTTCCACAATGCGGTATAGGCCTCACCCTTCAAGCCCACGTCAATTTCATAGCGAAAACACCAGGCCTCGGTGTGCTTTCCTGTGGCAAGGAAACTTGGCTTTCATTCTTCAGGTGGCACATTGGCTCAGGACTGCCCTACCCCAAGGACTCAGGCTGTGCAGCCCGACTGGTTGAGATCAGCACTTCTGGCCCTCTCCCGGATGAACCAACTAGGAAAGGAGCCTCTCCTAAGCTGGGAAACGTGGTGGCTTTTCCTAGTCTACCGAGGAACAGCGCTCTGAGGGAGAGGAGCTGCTGACGTGTGGTAGCAAAGTCTCCTCTGCTGAAGAGAAACATTTCATTGTAAGCGGGTTCCATCAGCCTTGCCACCTTTTCTCAGCTGGCTATCATGGAGGGCAGTCTGTTGGCAGATTCCCCTGAGGCCCTGCTTCCCAGGCTGTGATCCACACACGCCGCCTGCTTCAGCCCAAAGGGACAGCTTATGGTAAGGTCAAAACCCTGTGCTGGCAAGTTCCTGCCCAACCCTCGCACAGGGACAAGCATATTGGCCATTGGTCAAAGGCTTTCCCCACAAGCTTAACACGTTTGGTCCCATCTAGCCTCCGAAGGCCGAGTTGACCTAGCTAGGAATCAAAGTTCAGGAAAGGTACTCAGGGTGCTGGTGACTGCAGGTTCTTTCACCAGGCAGCCCAAATCGAGTCCACCTCCTTGCATTTTCCATGGGCAGAGCAAATGGTGTCAACTTACACGCCTCCGGCCAGGGAGGGGCGACCTACACTTTCTTCAGGGGATACAAGCCCATGCCTTCCGTGTGAAAGGCCTCTATGCCTCTTTGCTTCGGCAGCCCAGGGATAGCGTCAGCCCTGAAATGCTTCCGAAGGAGCAGAGTCAGAGATCCTTCGAACCACAGAGCAGGTGCAGCCCAGAACAAGGACTGCTCTTGGCCTGAGAACACCCACTGCCCAGCGCTTCTTTGGGGTACGCACGTGTAGAGGAAGGGGGTTGAATTCTGCTGCGTGATAACTTCTCCGGGCCACGTAGTGTGAGCGCAAGTAGAGTGGCCCTACACCTCCTCCCAGTTTCCCGTGTAAGTTGTAGAAGGCCAACTCCCTGCTTGAATCCCTGGGTGGGGTACGTACCGTCCAGAGAAAGATGGATGCTTGGGACCCTGGGCTGGGAGCTAGGTTAATGTTCTGTGCATCCACTTGGCAGCTGTTCTCTCTAAGCGGGTCCCAAAGGCTTTTTGGAGGAGTTTCCTGAGAGGGTCGGAAACAGGAAAGTAGCCAACAGGCCCACGGGGATGCCAGTTCTCTCTAGCAACAAGGCTACCAGCCTCAGACACTAGCGTTCTCTTTGGTACATGAAAGAACACTGTGCTTGGAAACTTCTTCCATCCAGTTTGCGAGTCGCGCTTCCACTGGGTCCTAGGATTCCAAGTGTTGCCATGCCGTCACAATGTCCAATTCTGAGGCCTAGGACGGCAGAGTGTCTGGCAGCTCTCAAAGAGACCTTAGCAATGCAGGCTTTTTGGCTCCTTCCGCCCAGAAACCAGCTCCTCCAGATCCTCTGTCGTTAGGTATTTCATGTCCGAATATCTCAGGGGGCCCTCATTCCTCCTCCACGAAGTAAGGCCCAAACGGCATTGCCCTAAAGGGAAGAAGCCTTCTGAGTCCGGCAGAGAGGAAGTCTCCGCCACTCTGCATTCCCACTCGGCTGAGCCCTGGGTATCGGACCGAGAGAGGGAGAAAGAGAGCCGTAACCCCGAGCTTTTCCACAATGCGGTATAGGCCTCACCCTTCAAGCCCACGTCAATTTCATAGCGAAAACACCAGGCCTCGGTGTGCTTTCCTGTGGCAAGGAAACTTGGCTTTCATTCTTCAGGTGGCACATTGGCTCAGGACTGCCCTACCCCAAGGACTCAGGCTGTGCAGCCCGACTGGTTGAGATCAGCACTTCTGGCCCTCTCCCGGATGAACCAACTAGGAAAGGAGCCTCTCCTAAGCTGGGAAACGTGGTGGCTTTTCCTAGTCTACCGAGGAACAGCGCTCTGAGGGAGAGGAGCTGCTGACGTGTGGTAGCAAAGTCTCCTCTGCTGAAGAGAAACATTTCATTGTAAGCGGGTTCCATCAGCCTTGCCACCTTTTCTCAGCTGGCTATCATGGAGGGCAGTCTGTTGGCAGATTCCCCTGAGGCCCTGCTTCCCAGGCTGTGATCCACACACGCCGCCTGCTTCAGCCCAAAGGGACAGCTTATGGTAAGGTCAAAACCCTGTGCTGGCAAGTTCCTGCCCAACCCTCGCACAGGGACAAGCATATTGGCCATTGGTCAAAGGCTTTCCCCACAAGCTTAACACGTTTGGTCCCATCTAGCCTCCGAAGGCCGAGTTGACCTAGCTAGGAATCAAAGTTCAGGAAAGGTACTCAGGGTGCTGGTGACTGCAGGTTCTTTCACCAGGCAGCCCAAATCGAGTCCACCTCCTTGCATTTTCCATGGGCAGAGCAAATGGTGTCAACTTACACGCCTCCGGCCAGGGAGGGGCGACCTACACTTTCTTCAGGGGATACAAGCCCATGCCTTCCGTGTGAAAGGCCTCTATGCCTCTTTGCTTCGGCAGCCCAGGGATAGCGTCAGCCCTGAAATGCTTCCGAAGGAGCAGAGTCAGAGATCCTTCGAACCACAGAGCAGGTGCAGCCCAGAACAAGGACTGCTCTTGGCCTGAGAACACCCACTGCCCAGCGCTTCTTTGGGGTACGCACGTGTAGAGGAAGGGGGTTGAATTCTGCTGCGTGATAACTTCTCCGGGCCACGTAGTGTGAGCGCAAGTAGAGTGGCCCTACACCTCCTCCCAGTTTCCCGTGTAAGTTGTAGAAGGCCAACTCCCTGCTTGAATCCCTGGGTGGGGTACGTACCGTCCAGAGAAAGATGGATGCTTGGGACCCTGGGCTGGGAGCTAGGTTAATGTTCTGTGCATCCACTTGGCAGCTGTTCTCTCTAAGCGGGTCCCAAAGGCTTTTTGGAGGAGTTTCCTGAGAGGGTCGGAAACAGGAAAGTAGCCAACAGGCCCACGGGGATGCCAGTTCTCTCTAGCAACAAGGCTACCAGCCTCAGACACTAGCGTTCTCTTTGGTACATGAAAGAACACTGTGCTTGGAAACTTCTTCCATCCAGTTTGCGAGTCGCGCTTCCACTGGGTCCTAGGATTCCAAGTGTTGCCATGCCGTCACAATGTCCAATTCTGAGGCCTAGGACGGCAGAGTGTCTGGCAGCTCTCAAAGAGACCTTAGCAATGCAGGCTTTTTGGCTCCTTCCGCCCAGAAACCAGCTCCTCCAGATCCTCTGTCGTTAGGTATTTCATGTCCGAATATCTCAGGGGGCCCTCATTCCTCCTCCACGAAGTAAGGCCCAAACGGCATTGCCCTAAAGGGAAGAAGCCTTCTGAGTCCGGCAGAGAGGAAGTCTCCGCCACTCTGCATTCCCACTCGGCTGAGCCCTGGGTATCGGACCGAGAGAGGGAGAAAGAGAGCCGTAACCCCGAGCTTTTCCACAATGCGGTATAGGCCTCACCCTTCAAGCCCACGTCAATTTCATAGCGAAAACACCAGGCCTCGGTGTGCTTTCCTGTGGCAAGGAAACTTGGCTTTCATTCTTCAGGTGGCACATTGGCTCAGGACTGCCCTACCCCAAGGACTCAGGCTGTGCAGCCCGACTGGTTGAGATCAGCACTTCTGGCCCTCTCCCGGATGAACCAACTAGGAAAGGAGCCTCTCCTAAGCTGGGAAACGTGGTGGCTTTTCCTAGTCTACCGAGGAACAGCGCTCTGAGGGAGAGGAGCTGCTGACGTGTGGTAGCAAAGTCTCCTCTGCTGAAGAGAAACATTTCATTGTAAGCGGGTTCCATCAGCCTTGCCACCTTTTCTCAGCTGGCTATCATGGAGGGCAGTCTGTTGGCAGATTCCCCTGAGGCCCTGCTTCCCAGGCTGTGATCCACACACGCCGCCTGCTTCAGCCCAAAGGGACAGCTTATGGTAAGGTCAAAACCCTGTGCTGGCAAGTTCCTGCCCAACCCTCGCACAGGGACAAGCATATTGGCCATTGGTCAAAGGCTTTCCCCACAAGCTTAACACGTTTGGTCCCATCTAGCCTCCGAAGGCCGAGTTGACCTAGCTAGGAATCAAAGTTCAGGAAAGGTACTCAGGGTGCTGGTGACTGCAGGTTCTTTCACCAGGCAGCCCAAATCGAGTCCACCTCCTTGCATTTTCCATGGGCAGAGCAAATGGTGTCAACTTACACGCCTCCGGCCAGGGAGGGGCGACCTACACTTTCTTCAGGGGATACAAGCCCATGCCTTCCGTGTGAAAGGCCTCTATGCCTCTTTGCTTCGGCAGCCCAGGGATAGCGTCAGCCCTGAAATGCTTCCGAAGGAGCAGAGTCAGAGATCCTTCGAACCACAGAGCAGGTGCAGCCCAGAACAAGGACTGCTCTTGGCCTGAGAACACCCACTGCCCAGCGCTTCTTTGGGGTACGCACGTGTAGAGGAAGGGGGTTGAATTCTGCTGCGTGATAACTTCTCCGGGCCACGTAGTGTGAGCGCAAGTAGAGTGGCCCTACACCTCCTCCCAGTTTCCCGTGTAAGTTGTAGAAGGCCAACTCCCTGCTTGAATCCCTGGGTGGGGTACGTACCGTCCAGAGAAAGATGGATGCTTGGGACCCTGGGCTGGGAGCTAGGTTAATGTTCTGTGCATCCACTTGGCAGCTGTTCTCTCTAAGCGGGTCCCAAAGGCTTTTTGGAGGAGTTTCCTGAGAGGGTCGGAAACAGGAAAGTAGCCAACAGGCCCACGGGGATGCCAGTTCTCTCTAGCAACAAGGCTACCAGCCTCAGACACTAGCGTTCTCTTTGGTACATGAAAGAACACTGTGCTTGGAAACTTCTTCCATCCAGTTTGCGAGTCGCGCTTCCACTGGGTCCTAGGATTCCAAGTGTTGCCATGCCGTCACAATGTCCAATTCTGAGGCCTAGGACGGCAGAGTGTCTGGCAGCTCTCAAAGAGACCTTAGCAATGCAGGCTTTTTGGCTCCTTCCGCCCAGAAACCAGCTCCTCCAGATCCTCTGTCGTTAGGTATTTCATGTCCGAATATCTCAGGGGGCCCTCATTCCTCCTCCACGAAGTAAGGCCCAAACGGCATTGCCCTAAAGGGAAGAAGCCTTCTGAGTCCGGCAGAGAGGAAGTCTCCGCCACTCTGCATTCCCACTCGGCTGAGCCCTGGGTATCGGACCGAGAGAGGGAGAAAGAGAGCCGTAACCCCGAGCTTTTCCACAATGCGGTATAGGCCTCACCCTTCAAGCCCACGTCAATTTCATAGCGAAAACACCAGGCCTCGGTGTGCTTTCCTGTGGCAAGGAAACTTGGCTTTCATTCTTCAGGTGGCACATTGGCTCAGGACTGCCCTACCCCAAGGACTCAGGCTGTGCAGCCCGACTGGTTGAGATCAGCACTTCTGGCCCTCTCCCGGATGAACCAACTAGGAAAGGAGCCTCTCCTAAGCTGGGAAACGTGGTGGCTTTTCCTAGTCTACAGAGGAACAGCACTCTGAGGGAGAGGAGCTGCTGACGTGTGGTAGCAAAGTCTCCTCTGCTGAAGAGAAACACTTCGTTGTAAGCGGGTTCCATCAGCCTTGCCACCTTTTCTCAGCTGGCTATCATGGAGGGCAGTCTGTTGGCAGATTCCCCTGAGGCCCTGCTTCCCAGGCTGTGATCCACACACGCCGCCTGCTTCAGCCCAAAGGGACAGCTTATGGTAAGGTCAAAACCCTGTGCTGGCAAGTTCCTGCCCAACCCTCGCACAGGGACAAGCATATTGGCCATTGGTCAAAGGCTTTCCCCACAAGCTTAACACGTTTGGTCCCATCTAGCCTCCGAAGGCCGAGTTGACCTAGCTAGGAATCAAAGTTCAGGAAAGGTACTCAGGGTGCTGGTGACTGCAGGTTCTTTCACCAGGCAGCCCAAATCGAGTCCACCTCCTTGCATTTTCCATGGGCAGAGCAAATGGTGTCAACTTACACGCCTCCGGCCAGGGAGGGGCGACCTACACTTTCTTCAGGGGATACAAGCCCATGCCTTCCGTGTGAAAGGCCTCTATGCCTCTTTGCTTCGGCAGCCCAGGGATAGCGTCAGCCCTGAAATGCTTCCGAAGGAGCAGAGTCAGAGATCCTTCGAACCACAGAGCAGGTGCAGCCCAGAACAAGGACTGCTCTTGGCCTGAGAACACCCACTGCCCAGCGCTTCTTTGGGGTACGCACGTGTAGAGGAAGGGGGTTGAATTCTGCTGCGTGATAACTTCTCCGGGCCACGTAGTGTGAGCGCAAGTAGAGTGGCCCTACACCTCCTCCCAGTTTCCCGTGTAAGTTGTAGAAGGCCAACTCCCTGCTTGAATCCCTGGGTGGGGTACGTACCGTCCAGAGAAAGATGGATGCTTGGGACCCTGGGCTGGGAGCTAGGTTAATGTTCTGTGCATCCACTTGGCAGCTGTTCTCTCTAAGCGGGTCCCAAAGGCTTTTTGGAGGAGTTTCCTGAGAGGGTCGGAAACAGGAAAGTAGCCAACAGGCCCACGGGGATGCCAGTTCTCTCTAGCAACAAGGCTACCAGCCTCAGACACTAGCGTTCTCTTTGGTACATGAAAGAACACTGTGCTTGGAAACTTCTTCCATCCAGTTTGCGAGTCGCGCTTCCACTGGGTCCTAGGATTCCAAGTGTTGCCATGCCGTCACAATGTCCAATTCTGAGGCCTAGGACGGCAGAGTGTCTGGCAGCTCTCAAAGAGACCTTAGCAATGCAGGCTTTTTGGCTCCTTCCGCCCAGAAACCAGCTCCTCCAGATCCTCTGTCGTTAGGTATTTCATGTCCGAATATCTCAGGGGGCCCTCATTCCTCCTCCACGAAGTAAGGCCCAAACGGCATTGCCCTAAAGGGAAGAAGCCTTCTGAGTCCGGCAGAGAGGAAGTCTCCGCCACTCTGCATTCCCACTCGGCTGAGCCCTGGGTATCGGACCGAGAGAGGGAGAAAGAGAGCCGTAACCCCGAGCTTTTCCACAATGCGGTATAGGCCTCACCCTTCAAGCCCACGTCAATTTCATAGCGAAAACACCAGGCCTCGGTGTGCTTTCCTGTGGCAAGGAAACTTGGCTTTCATTCTTCAGGTGGCACATTGGCTCAGGACTGCCCTACCCCAAGGACTCAGGCTGTGCAGCCCGACTGGTTGAGATCAGCACTTCTGGCCCTCTCCCGGATGAACCAACTAGGAAAGGAGCCTCTCCTAAGCTGGGAAACGTGGTGGCTTTTCCTAGTCTACAGAGGAACAGCACTCTGAGGGAGAGGAGCTGCTGACGTGTGGTAGCAAAGTCTCCTCTGCTGAAGAGAAACACTTCGTTGTAAGCGGGTTCCATCAGCCTTGCCACCTTTTCTCAGCTGGCTATCATGGAGGGCAGTCTGTTGGCAGATTCCCCTGAGGCCCTGCTTCCCAGGCTGTGATCCACACACGCCGCCTGCTTCAGCCCAAAGGGACAGCTTATGGTAAGGTCAAAACCCTGTGCTGGCAAGTTCCTGCCCAACCCTCGCACAGGGACAAGCATATTGGCCATTGGTCAAAGGCTTTCCCCACAAGCTTAACACGTTTGGTCCCATCTAGCCTCCGAAGGCCGAGTTGACCTAGCTAGGAATCAAAGTTCAGGAAAGGTACTCAGGGTGCTGGTGACTGCAGGTTCTTTCACCAGGCAGCCCAAATCGAGTCCACCTCCTTGCATTTTCCATGGGCAGAGCAAATGGTGTCAACTTACACGCCTCCGGCCAGGGAGGGGCGACCTACACTTTCTTCAGGGGATACAAGCCCATGCCTTCCGTGTGAAAGGCCTCTATGCCTCTTTGCTTCGGCAGCCCAGGGATAGCGTCAGCCCTGAAATGCTTCCGAAGGAGCAGAGTCAGAGATCCTTCGAACCACAGAGCAGGTGCAGCCCAGAACAAGGACTGCTCTTGGCCTGAGAACACCCACTGCCCAGCGCTTCTTTGGGGTACGCACGTGTAGAGGAAGGGGGTTGAATTCTGCTGCGTGATAACTTCTCCGGGCCACGTAGTGTGAGCGCAAGTAGAGTGGCCCTACACCTCCTCCCAGTTTCCCGTGTAAGTTGTAGAAGGCCAACTCCCTGCTTGAATCCCTGGGTGGGGTACGTACCGTCCAGAGAAAGATGGATGCTTGGGACCCTGGGCTGGGAGCTAGGTTAATGTTCTGTGCATCCACTTGGCAGCTGTTCTCTCTAAGCGGGTCCCAAAGGCTTTTTGGAGGAGTTTCCTGAGAGGGTCGGAAACAGGAAAGTAGCCAACAGGCCCACGGGGATGCCAGTTCTCTCTAGCAACAAGGCTACCAGCCTCAGACACTAGCGTTCTCTTTGGTACATGAAAGAACACTGTGCTTGGAAACTTCTTCCATCCAGTTTGCGAGTCGCGCTTCCACTGGGTCCTAGGATTCCAAGTGTTGCCATGCCGTCACAATGTCCAATTCTGAGGCCTAGGACGGCAGAGTGTCTGGCAGCTCTCAAAGAGACCTTAGCAATGCAGGCTTTTTGGCTCCTTCCGCCCAGAAACCAGCTCCTCCAGATCCTCTGTCGTTAGGTATTTCATGTCCGAATATCTCAGGGGGCCCTCATTCCTCCTCCACGAAGTAAGGCCCAAACGGCATTGCCCTAAAGGGAAGAAGCCTTCTGAGTCCGGCAGAGAGGAAGTCTCCGCCACTCTGCATTCCCACTCGGCTGAGCCCTGGGTATCGGACCGAGAGAGGGAGAAAGAGAGCCGTAACCCCGAGCTTTTCCACAATGCGGTATAGGCCTCACCCTTCAAGCCCACGTCAATTTCATAGCGAAAACACCAGGCCTCGGTGTGCTTTCCTGTGGCAAGGAAACTTGGCTTTCATTCTTCAGGTGGCACATTGGCTCAGGACTGCCCTACCCCAAGGACTCAGGCTGTGCAGCCCGACTGGTTGAGATCAGCACTTCTGGCCCTCTCCCGGATGAACCAACTAGGAAAGGAGCCTCTCCTAAGCTGGGAAACGTGGTGGCTTTTCCTAGTCTACCGAGGAACAGCGCTCTGAGGGAGAGGAGCTGCTGACGTGTGGTAGCAAAGTCTCCTCTGCTGAAGAGAAACATTTCATTGTAAGCGGGTTCCATCAGCCTTGCCACCTTTTCTCAGCTGGCTATCATGGAGGGCAGTCTGTTGGCAGATTCCCCTGAGGCCCTGCTTCCCAGGCTGTGATCCACACACGCCGCCTGCTTCAGCCCAAAGGGACAGCTTATGGTAAGGTCAAAACCCTGTGCTGGCAAGTTCCTGCCCAACCCTCGCACAGGGACAAGCATATTGGCCATTGGTCAAAGGCTTTCCCCACAAGCTTAACACGTTTGGTCCCATCTAGCCTCCGAAGGCCGAGTTGACCTAGCTAGGAATCAAAGTTCAGGAAAGGTACTCAGGGTGCTGGTGACTGCAGGTTCTTTCACCAGGCAGCCCAAATCGAGTCCACCTCCTTGCATTTTCCATGGGCAGAGCAAATGGTGTCAACTTACACGCCTCCGGCCAGGGAGGGGCGACCTACACTTTCTTCAGGGGATACAAGCCCATGCCTTCCGTGTGAAAGGCCTCTATGCCTCTTTGCTTCGGCAGCCCAGGGATAGCGTCAGCCCTGAAATGCTTCCGAAGGAGCAGAGTCAGAGATCCTTCGAACCACAGAGCAGGTGCAGCCCAGAACAAGGACTGCTCTTGGCCTGAGAACACCCACTGCCCAGCGCTTCTTTGGGGTACGCACGTGTAGAGGAAGGGGGTTGAATTCTGCTGCGTGATAACTTCTCCGGGCCACGTAGTGTGAGCGCAAGTAGAGTGGCCCTACACCTCCTCCCAGTTTCCCGTGTAAGTTGTAGAAGGCCAACTCCCTGCTTGAATCCCTGGGTGGGGTACGTACCGTCCAGAGAAAGATGGATGCTTGGGACCCTGGGCTGGGAGCTAGGTTAATGTTCTGTGCATCCACTTGGCAGCTGTTCTCTCTAAGCGGGTCCCAAAGGCTTTTTGGAGGAGTTTCCTGAGAGGGTCGGAAACAGGAAAGTAGCCAACAGGCCCACGGGGATGCCAGTTCTCTCTAGCAACAAGGCTACCAGCCTCAGACACTAGCGTTCTCTTTGGTACATGAAAGAACACTGTGCTTGGAAACTTCTTCCATCCAGTTTGCGAGTCGCGCTTCCACTGGGTCCTAGGATTCCAAGTGTTGCCATGCCGTCACAATGTCCAATTCTGAGGCCTAGGACGGCAGAGTGTCTGGCAGCTCTCAAAGAGACCTTAGCAATGCAGGCTTTTTGGCTCCTTCCGCCCAGAAACCAGCTCCTCCAGATCCTCTGTCGTTAGGTATTTCATGTCCGAATATCTCAGGGGGCCCTCATTCCTCCTCCACGAAGTAAGGCCCAAACGGCATTGCCCTAAAGGGAAGAAGCCTTCTGAGTCCGGCAGAGAGGAAGTCTCCGCCACTCTGCATTCCCACTCGGCTGAGCCCTGGGTATCGGACCGAGAGAGGGAGAAAGAGAGCCGTAACCCCGAGCTTTTCCACAATGCGGTATAGGCCTCACCCTTCAAGCCCACGTCAATTTCATAGCGAAAACACCAGGCCTCGGTGTGCTTTCCTGTGGCAAGGAAACTTGGCTTTCATTCTTCAGGTGGCACATTGGCTCAGGACTGCCCTACCCCAAGGACTCAGGCTGTGCAGCCCGACTGGTTGAGATCAGCACTTCTGGCCCTCTCCCGGATGAACCAACTAGGAAAGGAGCCTCTCCTAAGCTGGGAAACGTGGTGGCTTTTCCTAGTCTACAGAGGAACAGCACTCTGAGGGAGAGGAGCTGCTGACGTGTGGTAGCAAAGTCTCCTCTGCTGAAGAGAAACACTTCGTTGTAAGCGGGTTCCATCAGCCTTGCCACCTTTTCTCAGCTGGCTATCATGGAGGGCAGTCTGTTGGCAGATTCCCCTGAGGCCCTGCTTCCCAGGCTGTGATCCACACACGCCGCCTGCTTCAGCCCAAAGGGACAGCTTATGGTAAGGTCAAAACCCTGTGCTGGCAAGTTCCTGCCCAACCCTCGCACAGGGACAAGCATATTGGCCATTGGTCAAAGGCTTTCCCCACAAGCTTAACACGTTTGGTCCCATCTAGCCTCCGAAGGCCGAGTTGACCTAGCTAGGAATCAAAGTTCAGGAAAGGTACTCAGGGTGCTGGTGACTGCAGGTTCTTTCACCAGGCAGCCCAAATCGAGTCCACCTCCTTGCATTTTCCATGGGCAGAGCAAATGGTGTCAACTTACACGCCTCCGGCCAGGGAGGGGCGACCTACACTTTCTTCAGGGGATACAAGCCCATGCCTTCCGTGTGAAAGGCCTCTATGCCTCTTTGCTTCGGCAGCCCAGGGATAGCGTCAGCCCTGAAATGCTTCCGAAGGAGCAGAGTCAGAGATCCTTCGAACCACAGAGCAGGTGCAGCCCAGAACAAGGACTGCTCTTGGCCTGAGAACACCCACTGCCCAGCGCTTCTTTGGGGTACGCACGTGTAGAGGAAGGGGGTTGAATTCTGCTGCGTGATAACTTCTCCGGGCCACGTAGTGTGAGCGCAAGTAGAGTGGCCCTACACCTCCTCCCAGTTTCCCGTGTAAGTTGTAGAAGGCCAACTCCCTGCTTGAATCCCTGGGTGGGGTACGTACCGTCCAGAGAAAGATGGATGCTTGGGACCCTGGGCTGGGAGCTGGGTTAATGTTCTGTGCATCCACTTGGCAGCTGTTCTCTCTAAGCGGGTCCCAAAGGCTTTTTGGAGGAGTTTCCTGAGAGGGTCGGAAACAGGAAAGTAGCCAACAGGCCCACGGGGATGCCAGTTCTCTCTAGCAACAAGGCTACCAGCCTCAGACACTAGCGTTCTCTTTGGTACATGAAAGAACACTGTGCTTGGAAACTTCTTCCATCCAGTTTGCGAGTCGCGCTTCCACTGGGTCCTAGGATTCCAAGTGTTGCCATGCCGTCACAATGTCCAATTCTGAGGCCTAGGACGGCAGAGTGTCTGGCAGCTCTCAAAGAGACCTTAGCAATGCAGGCTTTTTGGCTCCTTCCGCCCAGAAACCAGCTCCTCCAGATCCTCTGTCGTTAGGTATTTCATGTCCGAATATCTCAGGGGGCCCTCATTCCTCCTCCACGAAGTAAGGCCCAAACGGCATTGCCCTAAAGGGAAGAAGCCTTCTGAGTCCGGCAGAGAGGAAGTCTCCGCCACTCTGCATTCCCACTCGGCTGAGCCCTGGGTATCGGACCGAGAGAGGGAGAAAGAGAGCCGTAACCCCGAGCTTTTCCACAATGCGGTATAGGCCTCACCCTTCAAGCCCACGTCAATTTCATAGCGAAAACACCAGGCCTCGGTGTGCTTTCCTGTGGCAAGGAAACTTGGCTTTCATTCTTCAGGTGGCACATTGGCTCAGGACTGCCCTACCCCAAGGACTCAGGCTGTGCAGCCCGACTGGTTGAGATCAGCACTTCTGGCCCTCTCCCGGATGAACCAACTAGGAAAGGAGCCTCTCCTAAGCTGGGAAACGTGGTGGCTTTTCCTAGTCTACCGAGGAACAGCGCTCTGAGGGAGAGGAGCTGCTGACGTGTGGTAGCAAAGTCTCCTCTGCTGAAGAGAAACATTTCATTGTAAGCGGGTTCCATCAGCCTTGCCACCTTTTCTCAGCTGGCTATCATGGAGGGCAGTCTGTTGGCAGATTCCCCTGAGGCCCTGCTTCCCAGGCTGTGATCCACACACGCCGCCTGCTTCAGCCCAAAGGGACAGCTTATGGTAAGGTCAAAACCCTGTGCTGGCAAGTTCCTGCCCAACCCTCGCACAGGGACAAGCATATTGGCCATTGGTCAAAGGCTTTCCCCACAAGCTTAACACGTTTGGTCCCATCTAGCCTCCGAAGGCCGAGTTGACCTAGCTAGGAATCAAAGTTCAGGAAAGGTACTCAGGGTGCTGGTGACTGCAGGTTCTTTCACCAGGCAGCCCAAATCGAGTCCACCTCCTTGCATTTTCCATGGGCAGAGCAAATGGTGTCAACTTACACGCCTCCGGCCAGGGAGGGGCGACCTACACTTTCTTCAGGGGATACAAGCCCATGCCTTCCGTGTGAAAGGCCTCTATGCCTCTTTGCTTCGGCAGCCCAGGGATAGCGTCAGCCCTGAAATGCTTCCGAAGGAGCAGAGTCAGAGATCCTTCGAACCACAGAGCAGGTGCAGCCCAGAACAAGGACTGCTCTTGGCCTGAGAACACCCACTGCCCAGCGCTTCTTTGGGGTACGCACGTGTAGAGGAAGGGGGTTGAATTCTGCTGCGTGATAACTTCTCCGGGCCACGTAGTGTGAGCGCAAGTAGAGTGGCCCTACACCTCCTCCCAGTTTCCTGTGTAAGTTGTAGAAGGCCAACTCCCTGCTTGAATCCCTGGGTGGGGTACGTACCGTCCAGAGAAAGATGGATGCTTGGGACCCTGGGCTGGGAGCTAGGTTAATGTTCTGTGCATCCACTTGGCAGCTGTTCTCTCTAAGCGGGTCCCAAAGGCTTTTTGGAGGAGTTTCCTGAGAGGGTCGGAAACAGGAAAGTAGCCAACAGGCCCACGGGGATGCCAGTTCTCTCTAGCAACAAGGCTACCAGCCTCAGACACTAGCGTTCTCTTTGGTACATGAAAGAACACTGTGCTTGGAAACTTCTTCCATCCAGTTTGCGAGTCGCGCTTCCACTGGGTCCTAGGATTCCAAGTGTTGCCATGCCGTCACAATGTCCAATTCTGAGGCCTAGGACGGCAGAGTGTCTGGCAGCTCTCAAAGAGACCTTAGCAATGCAGGCTTTTTGGCTCCTTCCGCCCAGAAACCAGCTCCTCCAGATCCTCTGTCGTTAGGTATTTCATGTCCGAATATCTCAGGGGGCCCTCATTCCTCCTCCACGAAGTAAGGCCCAAACGGCATTGCCCTAAAGGGAAGAAGCCTTCTGAGTCCGGCAGAGAGGAAGTCTCCGCCACTCTGCATTCCCACTCGGCTGAGCCCTGGGTATCGGACCGAGAGAGGGAGAAAGAGAGCCGTAACCCCGAGCTTTTCCACAATGCGGTATAGGCCTCACCCTTCAAGCCCACGTCAATTTCATAGCGAAAACACCAGGCCTCGGTGTGCTTTCCTGTGGCAAGGAAACTTGGCTTTCATTCTTCAGGTGGCACATTGGCTCAGGACTGCCCTACCCCAAGGACTCAGGCTGTGCAGCCCGACTGGTTGAGATCAGCACTTCTGGCCCTCTCCCGGATGAACCAACTAGGAAAGGAGCCTCTCCTAAGCTGGGAAACGTGGTGGCTTTTCCTAGTCTACCGAGGAACAGCGCTCTGAGGGAGAGGAGCTGCTGACGTGTGGTAGCAAAGTCTCCTCTGCTGAAGAGAAACATTTCATTGTAAGCGGGTTCCATCAGCCTTGCCACCTTTTCTCAGCTGGCTATCATGGAGGGCAGTCTGTTGGCAGATTCCCCTGAGGCCCTGCTTCCCAGGCTGTGATCCACACACGCCGCCTGCTTCAGCCCAAAGGGACAGCTTATGGTAAGGTCAAAACCCTGTGCTGGCAAGTTCCTGCCCAACCCTCGCACAGGGACAAGCATATTGGCCATTGGTCAAAGGCTTTCCCCACAAGCTTAACACGTTTGGTCCCATCTAGCCTCCGAAGGCCGAGTTGACCTAGCTAGGAATCAAAGTTCAGGAAAGGTACTCAGGGTGCTGGTGACTGCAGGTTCTTTCACCAGGCAGCCCAAATCGAGTCCACCTCCTTGCATTTTCCATGGGCAGAGCAAATGGTGTCAACTTACACGCCTCCGGCCAGGGAGGGGCGACCTACACTTTCTTCAGGGGATACAAGCCCATGCCTTCCGTGTGAAAGGCCTCTATGCCTCTTTGCTTCGGCAGCCCAGGGATAGCGTCAGCCCTGAAATGCTTCCGAAGGAGCAGAGTCAGAGATCCTTCGAACCACAGAGCAGGTGCAGCCCAGAACAAGGACTGCTCTTGGCCTGAGAACACCCACTGCCCAGCGCTTCTTTGGGGTACGCACGTGTAGAGGAAGGGGGTTGAATTCTGCTGCGTGATAACTTCTCCGGGCCACGTAGTGTGAGCGCAAGTAGAGTGGCCCTACACCTCCTCCCAGTTTCCTGTGTAAGTTGTAGAAGGCCAACTCCCTGCTTGAATCCCTGGGTGGGGTACGTACCGTCCAGAGAAAGATGGATGCTTGGGACCCTGGGCTGGGAGCTAGGTTAATGTTCTGTGCATCCACTTGGCAGCTGTTCTCTCTAAGCGGGTCCCAAAGGCTTTTTGGAGGAGTTTCCTGAGAGGGTCGGAAACAGGAAAGTAGCCAACAGGCCCACGGGGATGCCAGTTCTCTCTAGCAACAAGGCTACCAGCCTCAGACACTAGCGTTCTCTTTGGTACATGAAAGAACACTGTGCTTGGAAACTTCTTCCATCCAGTTTGCGAGTCGCGCTTCCACTGGGTCCTAGGATTCCAAGTGTTGCCATGCCGTCACAATGTCCAATTCTGAGGCCTAGGACGGCAGAGTGTCTGGCAGCTCTCAAAGAGACCTTAGCAATGCAGGCTTTTTGGCTCCTTCCGCCCAGAAACCAGCTCCTCCAGATCCTCTGTCGTTAGGTATTTCATGTCCGAATATCTCAGGGGGCCCTCATTCCTCCTCCACGAAGTAAGGCCCAAACGGCATTGCCCTAAAGGGAAGAAGCCTTCTGAGTCCGGCAGAGAGGAAGTCTCCGCCACTCTGCATTCCCACTCGGCTGAGCCCTGGGTATCGGACCGAGAGAGGGAGAAAGAGAGCCGTAACCCCGAGCTTTTCCACAATGCGGTATAGGCCTCACCCTTCAAGCCCACGTCAATTTCATAGCGAAAACACCAGGCCTCGGTGTGCTTTCCTGTGGCAAGGAAACTTGGCTTTCATTCTTCAGGTGGCACATTGGCTCAGGACTGCCCTACCCCAAGGACTCAGGCTGTGCAGCCCGACTGGTTGAGATCAGCACTTCTGGCCCTCTCCCGGATGAACCAACTAGGAAAGGAGCCTCTCCTAAGCTGGGAAACGTGGTGGCTTTTCCTAGTCTACCGAGGAACAGCGCTCTGAGGGAGAGGAGCTGCTGACGTGTGGTAGCAAAGTCTCCTCTGCTGAAGAGAAACATTTCATTGTAAGCGGGTTCCATCAGCCTTGCCACCTTTTCTCAGCTGGCTATCATGGAGGGCAGTCTGTTGGCAGATTCCCCTGAGGCCCTGCTTCCCAGGCTGTGATCCACACACGCCGCCTGCTTCAGCCCAAAGGGACAGCTTATGGTAAGGTCAAAACCCTGTGCTGGCAAGTTCCTGCCCAACCCTCGCACAGGGACAAGCATATTGGCCATTGGTCAAAGGCTTTCCCCACAAGCTTAACACGTTTGGTCCCATCTAGCCTCCGAAGGCCGAGTTGACCTAGCTAGGAATCAAAGTTCAGGAAAGGTACTCAGGGTGCTGGTGACTGCAGGTTCTTTCACCAGGCAGCCCAAATCGAGTCCACCTCCTTGCATTTTCCATGGGCAGAGCAAATGGTGTCAACTTACACGCCTCCGGCCAGGGAGGGGCGACCTACACTTTCTTCAGTGGATACAAGCCCATGCCTTCCGTGTGAAAGGCCTCTATGCCTCTTTGCTTCGGCAGCCCAGGGATAGCGTCAGCCCTGAAATGCTTCCGAAGGAGCAGAGTCAGAGATCCTTCGAACCACAGAGCAGGTGCAGCCCAGAACAAGGACTGCTCTTGGCCTGAGAACACCCACTGCCCAGCGCTTCTTTGGGGTACGCACGTGTAGAGGAAGGGGGTTGAATTCTGCTGCGTGATAACTTCTCCGGGCCACGTAGTGTGAGCGCAAGTAGAGTGGCCCTACACCTCCTCCCAGTTTCCTGTGTAAGTTGTAGAAGGCCAACTCCCTGCTTGAATCCCTGGGTGGGGTACGTACCGTCCAGAGAAAGATGGATGCTTGGGACCCTGGGCTGGGAGCTAGGTTAATGTTCTGTGCATCCACTTGGCAGCTGTTCTCTCTAAGCGGGTCCCAAAGGCTTTTTGGAGGAGTTTCCTGAGAGGGTCGGAAACAGGAAAGTAGCCAACAGGCCCACGGGGATGCCAGTTCTCTCTAGCAACAAGGCTACCAGCCTCAGACACTAGCGTTCTCTTTGGTACATGAAAGAACACTGTGCTTGGAAACTTCTTCCATCCAGTTTGCGAGTCGCGCTTCCACTGGGTCCTAGGATTCCAAGTGTTGCCATGCCGTCACAATGTCCAATTCTGAGGCCTAGGACGGCAGAGTGTCTGGCAGCTCTCAAAGAGACCTTAGCAATGCAGGCTTTTTGGCTCCTTCCGCCCAGAAACCAGCTCCTCCAGATCCTCTGTCGTTAGGTATTTCATGTCCGAATATCTCAGGGGGCCCTCATTCCTCCTCCACGAAGTAAGGCCCAAACGGCATTGCCCTAAAGGGAAGAAGCCTTCTGAGTCCGGCAGAGAGGAAGTCTCCGCCACTCTGCATTCCCACTCGGCTGAGCCCTGGGTATCGGACCGAGAGAGGGAGAAAGAGAGCCGTAACCCCGAGCTTTTCCACAATGCGGTATAGGCCTCACCCTTCAAGCCCACGTCAATTTCATAGCGAAAACACCAGGCCTCGGTGTGCTTTCCTGTGGCAAGGAAACTTGGCTTTCATTCTTCAGGTGGCACATTGGCTCAGGACTGCCCTACCCCAAGGACTCAGGCTGTGCAGCCCGACTGGTTGAGATCAGCACTTCTGGCCCTCTCCCGGATGAACCAACTAGGAAAGGAGCCTCTCCTAAGCTGGGAAACGTGGTGGCTTTTCCTAGTCTACCGAGGAACAGCGCTCTGAGGGAGAGGAGCTGCTGACGTGTGGTAGCAAAGTCTCCTCTGCTGAAGAGAAACATTTCATTGTAAGCGGGTTCCATCAGCCTTGCCACCTTTTCTCAGCTGGCTATCATGGAGGGCAGTCTGTTGGCAGATTCCCCTGAGGCCCTGCTTCCCAGGCTGTGATCCACACACGCCGCCTGCTTCAGCCCAAAGGGACAGCTTATGGTAAGGTCAAAACCCTGTGCTGGCAAGTTCCTGCCCAACCCTCGCACAGGGACAAGCATATTGGCCATTGGTCAAAGGCTTTCCCCACAAGCTTAACACGTTTGGTCCCATCTAGCCTCCGAAGGCCGAGTTGACCTAGCTAGGAATCAAAGTTCAGGAAAGGTACTCAGGGTGCTGGTGACTGCAGGTTCTTTCACCAGGCAGCCCAAATCGAGTCCACCTCCTTGCATTTTCCATGGGCAGAGCAAATGGTGTCAACTTACACGCCTCCGGCCAGGGAGGGGCGACCTACACTTTCTTCAGGGGATACAAGCCCATGCCTTCCGTGTGAAAGGCCTCTATGCCTCTTTGCTTCGGCAGCCCAGGGATAGCGTCAGCCCTGAAATGCTTCCGAAGGAGCAGAGTCAGAGATCCTTCGAACCACAGAGCAGGTGCAGCCCAGAACAAGGACTGCTCTTGGCCTGAGAACACCCACTGCCCAGCGCTTCTTTGGGGTACGCACGTGTAGAGGAAGGGGGTTGAATTCTGCTGCGTGATAACTTCTCCGGGCCACGTAGTGTGAGCGCAAGTAGAGTGGCCCTACACCTCCTCCCAGTTTCCTGTGTAAGTTGTAGAAGGCCAACTCCCTGCTTGAATCCCTGGGTGGGGTACGTACCGTCCAGAGAAAGATGGATGCTTGGGACCCTGGGCTGGGAGCTGGGTTAATGTTCTGTGCATCCACTTGGCAGCTGTTCTCTCTAAGCGGGTCCCAAAGGCTTTTTGGAGGAGTTTCCTGAGAGGGTCGGAAACAGGAAAGTAGCCAACAGGCCCACGGGGATGCCAGTTCTCTCTAGCAACAAGGCTACCAGCCTCAGACACTAGCGTTCTCTTTGGTACATGAAAGAACACTGTGCTTGGAAACTTCTTCCATCCAGTTTGCGAGTCGCGCTTCCACTGGGTCCTAGGATTCCAAGTGTTGCCATGCCGTCACAATGTCCAATTCTGAGGCCTAGGACGGCAGAGTGTCTGGCAGCTCTCAAAGAGACCTTAGCAATGCAGGCTTTTTGGCTCCTTCCGCCCAGAAACCAGCTCCTCCAGATCCTCTGTCGTTAGGTATTTCATGTCCGAATATCTCAGGGGGCCCTCATTCCTCCTCCACGAAGTAAGGCCCAAACGGCATTGCCCTAAAGGGAAGAAGCCTTCTGAGTCCGGCAGAGAGGAAGTCTCCGCCACTCTGCATTCCCACTCGGCTGAGCCCTGGGTATCGGACCGAGAGAGGGAGAAAGAGAGCCGTAACCCCGAGCTTTTCCACAATGCGGTATAGGCCTCACCCTTCAAGCCCACGTCAATTTCATAGCGAAAACACCAGGCCTCGGTGTGCTTTCCTGTGGCAAGGAAACTTGGCTTTCATTCTTCAGGTGGCACATTGGCTCAGGACTGCCCTACCCCAAGGACTCAGGCTGTGCAGCCCGACTGGTTGAGATCAGCACTTCTGGCCCTCTCCCGGATGAACCAACTAGGAAAGGAGCCTCTCCTAAGCTGGGAAACGTGGTGGCTTTTCCTAGTCTACCGAGGAACAGCGCTCTGAGGGAGAGGAGCTGCTGACGTGTGGTAGCAAAGTCTCCTCTGCTGAAGAGAAACATTTCATTGTAAGCGGGTTCCATCAGCCTTGCCACCTTTTCTCAGCTGGCTATCATGGAGGGCAGTCTGTTGGCAGATTCCCCTGAGGCCCTGCTTCCCAGGCTGTGATCCACACACGCCGCCTGCTTCAGCCCAAAGGGACAGCTTATGGTAAGGTCAAAACCCTGTGCTGGCAAGTTCCTGCCCAACCCTCGCACAGGGACAAGCATATTGGCCATTGGTCAAAGGCTTTCCCCACAAGCTTAACACGTTTGGTCCCATCTAGCCTCCGAAGGCCGAGTTGACCTAGCTAGGAATCAAAGTTCAGGAAAGGTACTCAGGGTGCTGGTGACTGCAGGTTCTTTCACCAGGCAGCCCAAATCGAGTCCACCTCCTTGCATTTTCCATGGGCAGAGCAAATGGTGTCAACTTACACGCCTCCGGCCAGGGAGGGGCGACCTACACTTTCTTCAGGGGATACAAGCCCATGCCTTCCGTGTGAAAGGCCTCTATGCCTCTTTGCTTCGGCAGCCCAGGGATAGCGTCAGCCCTGAAATGCTTCCGAAGGAGCAGAGTCAGAGATCCTTCGAACCACAGAGCAGGTGCAGCCCAGAACAAGGACTGCTCTTGGCCTGAGAACACCCACTGCCCAGCGCTTCTTTGGGGTACGCACGTGTAGAGGAAGGGGGTTGAATTCTGCTGCGTGATAACTTCTCCGGGCCACGTAGTGTGAGCGCAAGTAGAGTGGCCCTACACCTCCTCCCAGTTTCCTGTGTAAGTTGTAGAAGGCCAACTCCCTGCTTGAATCCCTGGGTGGGGTACGTACCGTCCAGAGAAAGATGGATGCTTGGGACCCTGGGCTGGGAGCTGGGTTAATGTTCTGTGCATCCACTTGGCAGCTGTTCTCTCTAAGCGGGTCCCAAAGGCTTTTTGGAGGAGTTTCCTGAGAGGGTCGGAAACAGGAAAGTAGCCAACAGGCCCACGGGGATGCCAGTTCTCTCTAGCAACAAGGCTACCAGCCTCAGACACTAGCGTTCTCTTTGGTACATGAAAGAACACTGTGCTTGGAAACTTCTTCCATCCAGTTTGCGAGTCGCGCTTCCACTGGGTCCTAGGATTCCAAGTGTTGCCATGCCGTCACAATGTCCAATTCTGAGGCCTAGGACGGCAGAGTGTCTGGCAGCTCTCAAAGAGACCTTAGCAATGCAGGCTTTTTGGCTCCTTCCGCCCAGAAACCAGCTCCTCCAGATCCTCTGTCGTTAGGTATTTCATGTCCGAATATCTCAGGGGGCCCTCATTCCTCCTCCACGAAGTAAGGCCCAAACGGCATTGCCCTAAAGGGAAGAAGCCTTCTGAGTCCGGCAGAGAGGAAGTCTCCGCCACTCTGCATTCCCACTCGGCTGAGCCCTGGGTATCGGACCGAGAGAGGGAGAAAGAGAGCCGTAACCCCGAGCTTTTCCACAATGCGGTATAGGCCTCACCCTTCAAGCCCACGTCAATTTCATAGCGAAAACACCAGGCCTCGGTGTGCTTTCCTGTGGCAAGGAAACTTGGCTTTCATTCTTCAGGTGGCACATTGGCTCAGGACTGCCCTACCCCAAGGACTCAGGCTGTGCAGCCCGACTGGTTGAGATCAGCACTTCTGGCCCTCTCCCGGATGAACCAACTAGGAAAGGAGCCTCTCCTAAGCTGGGAAACGTGGTGGCTTTTCCTAGTCTACCGAGGAACAGCGCTCTGAGGGAGAGGAGCTGCTGACGTGTGGTAGCAAAGTCTCCTCTGCTGAAGAGAAACATTTCATTGTAAGCGGGTTCCATCAGCCTTGCCACCTTTTCTCAGCTGGCTATCATGGAGGGCAGTCTGTTGGCAGATTCCCCTGAGGCCCTGCTTCCCAGGCTGTGATCCACACACGCCGCCTGCTTCAGCCCAAAGGGACAGCTTATGGTAAGGTCAAAACCCTGTGCTGGCAAGTTCCTGCCCAACCCTCGCACAGGGACAAGCATATTGGCCATTGGTCAAAGGCTTTCCCCACAAGCTTAACACGTTTGGTCCCATCTAGCCTCCGAAGGCCGAGTTGACCTAGCTAGGAATCAAAGTTCAGGAAAGGTACTCAGGGTGCTGGTGACTGCAGGTTCTTTCACCAGGCAGCCCAAATCGAGTCCACCTCCTTGCATTTTCCATGGGCAGAGCAAATGGTGTCAACTTACACGCCTCCGGCCAGGGAGGGGCGACCTACACTTTCTTCAGGGGATACAAGCCCATGCCTTCCGTGTGAAAGGCCTCTATGCCTCTTTGCTTCGGCAGCCCAGGGATAGCGTCAGCCCTGAAATGCTTCCGAAGGAGCAGAGTCAGAGATCCTTCGAACCACAGAGCAGGTGCAGCCCAGAACAAGGACTGCTCTTGGCCTGAGAACACCCACTGCCCAGCGCTTCTTTGGGGTACGCACGTGTAGAGGAAGGGGGTTGAATTCTGCTGCGTGATAACTTCTCCGGGCCACGTAGTGTGAGCGCAAGTAGAGTGGCCCTACACCTCCTCCCAGTTTCCTGTGTAAGTTGTAGAAGGCCAACTCCCTGCTTGAATCCCTGGGTGGGGTACGTACCGTCCAGAGAAAGATGGATGCTTGGGACCCTGGGCTGGGAGCTAGGTTAATGTTCTGTGCATCCACTTGGCAGCTGTTCTCTCTAAGCGGGTCCCAAAGGCTTTTTGGAGGAGTTTCCTGAGAGGGTCGGAAACAGGAAAGTAGCCAACAGGCCCACGGGGATGCCAGTTCTCTCTAGCAACAAGGCTACCAGCCTCAGACACTAGCGTTCTCTTTGGTACATGAAAGAACACTGTGCTTGGAAACTTCTTCCATCCAGTTTGCGAGTCGCGCTTCCACTGGGTCCTAGGATTCCAAGTGTTGCCATGCCGTCACAATGTCCAATTCTGAGGCCTAGGACGGCAGAGTGTCTGGCAGCTCTCAAAGAGACCTTAGCAATGCAGGCTTTTTGGCTCCTTCCGCCCAGAAACCAGCTCCTCCAGATCCTCTGTCGTTAGGTATTTCATGTCCGAATATCTCAGGGGGCCCTCATTCCTCCTCCACGAAGTAAGGCCCAAACGGCATTGCCCTAAAGGGAAGAAGCCTTCTGAGTCCGGCAGAGAGGAAGTCTCCGCCACTCTGCATTCCCACTCGGCTGAGCCCTGGGTATCGGACCGAGAGAGGGAGAAAGAGAGCCGTAACCCCGAGCTTTTCCACAATGCGGTATAGGCCTCACCCTTCAAGCCCACGTCAATTTCATAGCGAAAACACCAGGCCTCGGTGTGCTTTCCTGTGGCAAGGAAACTTGGCTTTCATTCTTCAGGTGGCACATTGGCTCAGGACTGCCCTACCCCAAGGACTCAGGCTGTGCAGCCCGACTGGTTGAGATCAGCACTTCTGGCCCTCTCCCGGATGAACCAACTAGGAAAGGAGCCTCTCCTAAGCTGGGAAACGTGGTGGCTTTTCCTAGTCTACCGAGGAACAGCGCTCTGAGGGAGAGGAGCTGCTGACGTGTGGTAGCAAAGTCTCCTCTGCTGAAGAGAAACATTTCATTGTAAGCGGGTTCCATCAGCCTTGCCACCTTTTCTCAGCTGGCTATCATGGAGGGCAGTCTGTTGGCAGATTCCCCTGAGGCCCTGCTTCCCAGGCTGTGATCCACACACGCCGCCTGCTTCAGCCCAAAGGGACAGCTTATGGTAAGGTCAAAACCCTGTGCTGGCAAGTTCCTGCCCAACCCTCGCACAGGGACAAGCATATTGGCCATTGGTCAAAGGCTTTCCCCACAAGCTTAACACGTTTGGTCCCATCTAGCCTCCGAAGGCCGAGTTGACCTAGCTAGGAATCAAAGTTCAGGAAAGGTACTCAGGGTGCTGGTGACTGCAGGTTCTTTCACCAGGCAGCCCAAATCGAGTCCACCTCCTTGCATTTTCCATGGGCAGAGCAAATGGTGTCAACTTACACGCCTCCGGCCAGGGAGGGGCGACCTACACTTTCTTCAGGGGATACAAGCCCATGCCTTCCGTGTGAAAGGCCTCTATGCCTCTTTGCTTCGGCAGCCCAGGGATAGCGTCAGCCCTGAAATGCTTCCGAAGGAGCAGAGTCAGAGATCCTTCGAACCACAGAGCAGGTGCAGCCCAGAACAAGGACTGCTCTTGGCCTGAGAACACCCACTGCCCAGCGCTTCTTTGGGGTACGCACGTGTAGAGGAAGGGGGTTGAATTCTGCTGCGTGATAACTTCTCCGGGCCACGTAGTGTGAGCGCAAGTAGAGTGGCCCTACACCTCCTCCCAGTTTCCTGTGTAAGTTGTAGAAGGCCAACTCCCTGCTTGAATCCCTGGGTGGGGTACGTACCGTCCAGAGAAAGATGGATGCTTGGGACCCTGGGCTGGGAGCTAGGTTAATGTTCTGTGCATCCACTTGGCAGCTGTTCTCTCTAAGCGGGTCCCAAAGGCTTTTTGGAGGAGTTTCCTGAGAGGGTCGGAAACAGGAAAGTAGCCAACAGGCCCACGGGGATGCCAGTTCTCTCTAGCAACAAGGCTACCAGCCTCAGACACTAGCGTTCTCTTTGGTACATGAAAGAACACTGTGCTTGGAAACTTCTTCCATCCAGTTTGCGAGTCGCGCTTCCACTGGGTCCTAGGATTCCAAGTGTTGCCATGCCGTCACAATGTCCAATTCTGAGGCCTAGGACGGCAGAGTGTCTGGCAGCTCTCAAAGAGACCTTAGCAATGCAGGCTTTTTGGCTCCTTCCGCCCAGAAACCAGCTCCTCCAGATCCTCTGTCGTTAGGTATTTCATGTCCGAATATCTCAGGGGGCCCTCATTCCTCCTCCACGAAGTAAGGCCCAAACGGCATTGCCCTAAAGGGAAGAAGCCTTCTGAGTCCGGCAGAGAGGAAGTCTCCGCCACTCTGCATTCCCACTCGGCTGAGCCCTGGGTATCGGACCGAGAGAGGGAGAAAGAGAGCCGTAACCCCGAGCTTTTCCACAATGCGGTATAGGCCTCACCCTTCAAGCCCACGTCAATTTCATAGCGAAAACACCAGGCCTCGGTGTGCTTTCCTGTGGCAAGGAAACTTGGCTTTCATTCTTCAGGTGGCACATTGGCTCAGGACTGCCCTACCCCAAGGACTCAGGCTGTGCAGCCCGACTGGTTGAGATCAGCACTTCTGGCCCTCTCCCGGATGAACCAACTAGGAAAGGAGCCTCTCCTAAGCTGGGAAACGTGGTGGCTTTTCCTAGTCTACCGAGGAACAGCGCTCTGAGGGAGAGGAGCTGCTGACGTGTGGTAGCAAAGTCTCCTCTGCTGAAGAGAAACATTTCATTGTAAGCGGGTTCCATCAGCCTTGCCACCTTTTCTCAGCTGGCTATCATGGAGGGCAGTCTGTTGGCAGATTCCCCTGAGGCCCTGCTTCCCAGGCTGTGATCCACACACGCCGCCTGCTTCAGCCCAAAGGGACAGCTTATGGTAAGGTCAAAACCCTGTGCTGGCAAGTTCCTGCCCAACCCTCGCACAGGGACAAGCATATTGGCCATTGGTCAAAGGCTTTCCCCACAAGCTTAACACGTTTGGTCCCATCTAGCCTCCGAAGGCCGAGTTGACCTAGCTAGGAATCAAAGTTCAGGAAAGGTACTCAGGGTGCTGGTGACTGCAGGTTCTTTCACCAGGCAGCCCAAATCGAGTCCACCTCCTTGCATTTTCCATGGGCAGAGCAAATGGTGTCAACTTACACGCCTCCGGCCAGGGAGGGGCGACCTACACTTTCTTCAGGGGATACAAGCCCATGCCTTCCGTGTGAAAGGCCTCTATGCCTCTTTGCTTCGGCAGCCCAGGGATAGCGTCAGCCCTGAAATGCTTCCGAAGGAGCAGAGTCAGAGATCCTTCGAACCACAGAGCAGGTGCAGCCCAGAACAAGGACTGCTCTTGGCCTGAGAACACCCACTGCCCAGCGCTTCTTTGGGGTACGCACGTGTAGAGGAAGGGGGTTGAATTCTGCTGCGTGATAACTTCTCCGGGCCACGTAGTGTGAGCGCAAGTAGAGTGGCCCTACACCTCCTCCCAGTTTCCCGTGTAAGTTGTAGAAGGCCAACTCCCTGCTTGAATCCCTGGGTGGGGTACGTACCGTCCAGAGAAAGATGGATGCTTGGGACCCTGGGCTGGGAGCTAGGTTAATGTTCTGTGCATCCACTTGGCAGCTGTTCTCTCTAAGCGGGTCCCAAAGGCTTTTTGGAGGAGTTTCCTGAGAGGGTCGGAAACAGGAAAGTAGCCAACAGGCCCACGGGGATGCCAGTTCTCTCTAGCAACAAGGCTACCAGCCTCAGACACTAGCGTTCTCTTTGGTACATGAAAGAACACTGTGCTTGGAAACTTCTTCCATCCAGTTTGCGAGTCGCGCTTCCACTGGGTCCTAGGATTCCAAGTGTTGCCATGCCGTCACAATGTCCAATTCTGAGGCCTAGGACGGCAGAGTGTCTGGCAGCTCTCAAAGAGACCTTAGCAATGCAGGCTTTTTGGCTCCTTCCGCCCAGAAACCAGCTCCTCCAGATCCTCTGTCGTTAGGTATTTCATGTCCGAATATCTCAGGGGGCCCTCATTCCTCCTCCACGAAGTAAGGCCCAAACGGCATTGCCCTAAAGGGAAGAAGCCTTCTGAGTCCGGCAGAGAGGAAGTCTCCGCCACTCTGCATTCCCACTCGGCTGAGCCCTGGGTATCGGACCGAGAGAGGGAGAAAGAGAGCCGTAACCCCGAGCTTTTCCACAATGCGGTATAGGCCTCACCCTTCAAGCCCACGTCAATTTCATAGCGAAAACACCAGGCCTCGGTGTGCTTTCCTGTGGCAAGGAAACTTGGCTTTCATTCTTCAGGTGGCACATTGGCTCAGGACTGCCCTACCCCAAGGACTCAGGCTGTGCAGCCCGACTGGTTGAGATCAGCACTTCTGGCCCTCTCCCGGATGAACCAACTAGGAAAGGAGCCTCTCCTAAGCTGGGAAACGTGGTGGCTTTTCCTAGTCTACCGAGGAACAGCGCTCTGAGGGAGAGGAGCTGCTGACGTGTGGTAGCAAAGTCTCCTCTGCTGAAGAGAAACATTTCATTGTAAGCGGGTTCCATCAGCCTTGCCACCTTTTCTCAGCTGGCTATCATGGAGGGCAGTCTGTTGGCAGATTCCCCTGAGGCCCTGCTTCCCAGGCTGTGATCCACACACGCCGCCTGCTTCAGCCCAAAGGGACAGCTTATGGTAAGGTCAAAACCCTGTGCTGGCAAGTTCCTGCCCAACCCTCGCACAGGGACAAGCATATTGGCCATTGGTCAAAGGCTTTCCCCACAAGCTTAACACGTTTGGTCCCATCTAGCCTCCGAAGGCCGAGTTGACCTAGCTAGGAATCAAAGTTCAGGAAAGGTACTCAGGGTGCTGGTGACTGCAGGTTCTTTCACCAGGCAGCCCAAATCGAGTCCACCTCCTTGCATTTTCCATGGGCAGAGCAAATGGTGTCAACTTACACGCCTCCGGCCAGGGAGGGGCGACCTACACTTTCTTCAGGGGATACAAGCCCATGCCTTCCGTGTGAAAGGCCTCTATGCCTCTTTGCTTCGGCAGCCCAGGGATAGCGTCAGCCCTGAAATGCTTCCGAAGGAGCAGAGTCAGAGATCCTTCGAACCACAGAGCAGGTGCAGCCCAGAACAAGGACTGCTCTTGGCCTGAGAACACCCACTGCCCAGCGCTTCTTTGGGGTACGCACGTGTAGAGGAAGGGGGTTGAATTCTGCTGCGTGATAACTTCTCCGGGCCACGTAGTGTGAGCGCAAGTAGAGTGGCCCTACACCTCCTCCCAGTTTCCTGTGTAAGTTGTAGAAGGCCAACTCCCTGCTTGAATCCCTGGGTGGGGTACGTACCGTCCAGAGAAAGATGGATGCTTGGGACCCTGGGCTGGGAGCTAGGTTAATGTTCTGTGCATCCACTTGGCAGCTGTTCTCTCTAAGCGGGTCCCAAAGGCTTTTTGGAGGAGTTTCCTGAGAGGGTCGGAAACAGGAAAGTAGCCAACAGGCCCACGGGGATGCCAGTTCTCTCTAGCAACAAGGCTACCAGCCTCAGACACTAGCGTTCTCTTTGGTACATGAAAGAACACTGTGCTTGGAAACTTCTTCCATCCAGTTTGCGAGTCGCGCTTCCACTGGGTCCTAGGATTCCAAGTGTTGCCATGCCGTCACAATGTCCAATTCTGAGGCCTAGGACGGCAGAGTGTCTGGCAGCTCTCAAAGAGACCTTAGCAATGCAGGCTTTTTGGCTCCTTCCGCCCAGAAACCAGCTCCTCCAGATCCTCTGTCGTTAGGTATTTCATGTCCGAATATCTCAGGGGGCCCTCATTCCTCCTCCACGAAGTAAGGCCCAAACGGCATTGCCCTAAAGGGAAGAAGCCTTCTGAGTCCGGCAGAGAGGAAGTCTCCGCCACTCTGCATTCCCACTCGGCTGAGCCCTGGGTATCGGACCGAGAGAGGGAGAAAGAGAGCCGTAACCCCGAGCTTTTCCACAATGCGGTATAGGCCTCACCCTTCAAGCCCACGTCAATTTCATAGCGAAAACACCAGGCCTCGGTGTGCTTTCCTGTGGCAAGGAAACTTGGCTTTCATTCTTCAGGTGGCACATTGGCTCAGGACTGCCCTACCCCAAGGACTCAGGCTGTGCAGCCCGACTGGTTGAGATCAGCACTTCTGGCCCTCTCCCGGATGAACCAACTAGGAAAGGAGCCTCTCCTAAGCTGGGAAACGTGGTGGCTTTTCCTAGTCTACCGAGGAACAGCGCTCTGAGGGAGAGGAGCTGCTGACGTGTGGTAGCAAAGTCTCCTCTGCTGAAGAGAAACATTTCATTGTAAGCGGGTTCCATCAGCCTTGCCACCTTTTCTCAGCTGGCTATCATGGAGGGCAGTCTGTTGGCAGATTCCCCTGAGGCCCTGCTTCCCAGGCTGTGATCCACACACGCCGCCTGCTTCAGCCCAAAGGGACAGCTTATGGTAAGGTCAAAACCCTGTGCTGGCAAGTTCCTGCCCAACCCTCGCACAGGGACAAGCATATTGGCCATTGGTCAAAGGCTTTCCCCACAAGCTTAACACGTTTGGTCCCATCTAGCCTCCGAAGGCCGAGTTGACCTAGCTAGGAATCAAAGTTCAGGAAAGGTACTCAGGGTGCTGGTGACTGCAGGTTCTTTCACCAGGCAGCCCAAATCGAGTCCACCTCCTTGCATTTTCCATGGGCAGAGCAAATGGTGTCAACTTACACGCCTCCGGCCAGGGAGGGGCGACCTACACTTTCTTCAGGGGATACAAGCCCATGCCTTCCGTGTGAAAGGCCTCTATGCCTCTTTGCTTCGGCAGCCCAGGGATAGCGTCAGCCCTGAAATGCTTCCGAAGGAGCAGAGTCAGAGATCCTTCGAACCACAGAGCAGGTGCAGCCCAGAACAAGGACTGCTCTTGGCCTGAGAACACCCACTGCCCAGCGCTTCTTTGGGGTACGCACGTGTAGAGGAAGGGGGTTGAATTCTGCTGCGTGATAACTTCTCCGGGCCACGTAGTGTGAGCGCAAGTAGAGTGGCCCTACACCTCCTCCCAGTTTCCTGTGTAAGTTGTAGAAGGCCAACTCCCTGCTTGAATCCCTGGGTGGGGTACGTACCGTCCAGAGAAAGATGGATGCTTGGGACCCTGGGCTGGGAGCTAGGTTAATGTTCTGTGCATCCACTTGGCAGCTGTTCTCTCTAAGCGGGTCCCAAAGGCTTTTTGGAGGAGTTTCCTGAGAGGGTCGGAAACAGGAAAGTAGCCAACAGGCCCACGGGGATGCCAGTTCTCTCTAGCAACAAGGCTACCAGCCTCAGACACTAGCGTTCTCTTTGGTACATGAAAGAACACTGTGCTTGGAAACTTCTTCCATCCAGTTTGCGAGTCGCGCTTCCACTGGGTCCTAGGATTCCAAGTGTTGCCATGCCGTCACAATGTCCAATTCTGAGGCCTAGGACGGCAGAGTGTCTGGCAGCTCTCAAAGAGACCTTAGCAATGCAGGCTTTTTGGCTCCTTCCGCCCAGAAACCAGCTCCTCCAGATCCTCTGTCGTTAGGTATTTCATGTCCGAATATCTCAGGGGGCCCTCATTCCTCCTCCACGAAGTAAGGCCCAAACGGCATTGCCCTAAAGGGAAGAAGCCTTCTGAGTCCGGCAGAGAGGAAGTCTCCGCCACTCTGCATTCCCACTCGGCTGAGCCCTGGGTATCGGACCGAGAGAGGGAGAAAGAGAGCCGTAACCCCGAGCTTTTCCACAATGCGGTATAGGCCTCACCCTTCAAGCCCACGTCAATTTCATAGCGAAAACACCAGGCCTCGGTGTGCTTTCCTGTGGCAAGGAAACTTGGCTTTCATTCTTCAGGTGGCACATTGGCTCAGGACTGCCCTACCCCAAGGACTCAGGCTGTGCAGCCCGACTGGTTGAGATCAGCACTTCTGGCCCTCTCCCGGATGAACCAACTAGGAAAGGAGCCTCTCCTAAGCTGGGAAACGTGGTGGCTTTTCCTAGTCTACCGAGGAACAGCGCTCTGAGGGAGAGGAGCTGCTGACGTGTGGTAGCAAAGTCTCCTCTGCTGAAGAGAAACATTTCATTGTAAGCGGGTTCCATCAGCCTTGCCACCTTTTCTCAGCTGGCTATCATGGAGGGCAGTCTGTTGGCAGATTCCCCTGAGGCCCTGCTTCCCAGGCTGTGATCCACACACGCCGCCTGCTTCAGCCCAAAGGGACAGCTTATGGTAAGGTCAAAACCCTGTGCTGGCAAGTTCCTGCCCAACCCTCGCACAGGGACAAGCATATTGGCCATTGGTCAAAGGCTTTCCCCACAAGCTTAACACGTTTGGTCCCATCTAGCCTCCGAAGGCCGAGTTGACCTAGCTAGGAATCAAAGTTCAGGAAAGGTACTCAGGGTGCTGGTGACTGCAGGTTCTTTCACCAGGCAGCCCAAATCGAGTCCACCTCCTTGCATTTTCCATGGGCAGAGCAAATGGTGTCAACTTACACGCCTCCGGCCAGGGAGGGGCGACCTACACTTTCTTCAGGGGATACAAGCCCATGCCTTCCGTGTGAAAGGCCTCTATGCCTCTTTGCTTCGGCAGCCCAGGGATAGCGTCAGCCCTGAAATGCTTCCGAAGGAGCAGAGTCAGAGATCCTTCGAACCACAGAGCAGGTGCAGCCCAGAACAAGGACTGCTCTTGGCCTGAGAACACCCACTGCCCAGCGCTTCTTTGGGGTACGCACGTGTAGAGGAAGGGGGTTGAATTCTGCTGCGTGATAACTTCTCCGGGCCACGTAGTGTGAGCGCAAGTAGAGTGGCCCTACACCTCCTCCCAGTTTCCTGTGTAAGTTGTAGAAGGCCAACTCCCTGCTTGAATCCCTGGGTGGGGTACGTACCGTCCAGAGAAAGATGGATGCTTGGGACCCTGGGCTGGGAGCTAGGTTAATGTTCTGTGCATCCACTTGGCAGCTGTTCTCTCTAAGCGGGTCCCAAAGGCTTTTTGGAGGAGTTTCCTGAGAGGGTCGGAAACAGGAAAGTAGCCAACAGGCCCACGGGGATGCCAGTTCTCTCTAGCAACAAGGCTACCAGCCTCAGACACTAGCGTTCTCTTTGGTACATGAAAGAACACTGTGCTTGGAAACTTCTTCCATCCAGTTTGCGAGTCGCGCTTCCACTGGGTCCTAGGATTCCAAGTGTTGCCATGCCGTCACAATGTCCAATTCTGAGGCCTAGGACGGCAGAGTGTCTGGCAGCTCTCAAAGAGACCTTAGCAATGCAGGCTTTTTGGCTCCTTCCGCCCAGAAACCAGCTCCTCCAGATCCTCTGTCGTTAGGTATTTCATGTCCGAATATCTCAGGGGGCCCTCATTCCTCCTCCACGAAGTAAGGCCCAAACGGCATTGCCCTAAAGGGAAGAAGCCTTCTGAGTCCGGCAGAGAGGAAGTCTCCGCCACTCTGCATTCCCACTCGGCTGAGCCCTGGGTATCGGACCGAGAGAGGGAGAAAGAGAGCCGTAACCCCGAGCTTTTCCACAATGCGGTATAGGCCTCACCCTTCAAGCCCACGTCAATTTCATAGCGAAAACACCAGGCCTCGGTGTGCTTTCCTGTGGCAAGGAAACTTGGCTTTCATTCTTCAGGTGGCACATTGGCTCAGGACTGCCCTACCCCAAGGACTCAGGCTGTGCAGCCCGACTGGTTGAGATCAGCACTTCTGGCCCTCTCCCGGATGAACCAACTAGGAAAGGAGCCTCTCCTAAGCTGGGAAACGTGGTGGCTTTTCCTAGTCTACCGAGGAACAGCGCTCTGAGGGAGAGGAGCTGCTGACGTGTGGTAGCAAAGTCTCCTCTGCTGAAGAGAAACATTTCATTGTAAGCGGGTTCCATCAGCCTTGCCACCTTTTCTCAGCTGGCTATCATGGAGGGCAGTCTGTTGGCAGATTCCCCTGAGGCCCTGCTTCCCAGGCTGTGATCCACACACGCCGCCTGCTTCAGCCCAAAGGGACAGCTTATGGTAAGGTCAAAACCCTGTGCTGGCAAGTTCCTGCCCAACCCTCGCACAGGGACAAGCATATTGGCCATTGGTCAAAGGCTTTCCCCACAAGCTTAACACGTTTGGTCCCATCTAGCCTCCGAAGGCCGAGTTGACCTAGCTAGGAATCAAAGTTCAGGAAAGGTACTCAGGGTGCTGGTGACTGCAGGTTCTTTCACCAGGCAGCCCAAATCGAGTCCACCTCCTTGCATTTTCCATGGGCAGAGCAAATGGTGTCAACTTACACGCCTCCGGCCAGGGAGGGGCGACCTACACTTTCTTCAGGGGATACAAGCCCATGCCTTCCGTGTGAAAGGCCTCTATGCCTCTTTGCTTCGGCAGCCCAGGGATAGCGTCAGCCCTGAAATGCTTCCGAAGGAGCAGAGTCAGAGATCCTTCGAACCACAGAGCAGGTGCAGCCCAGAACAAGGACTGCTCTTGGCCTGAGAACACCCACTGCCCAGCGCTTCTTTGGGGTACGCACGTGTAGAGGAAGGGGGTTGAATTCTGCTGCGTGATAACTTCTCCGGGCCACGTAGTGTGAGCGCAAGTAGAGTGGCCCTACACCTCCTCCCAGTTTCCCGTGTAAGTTGTAGAAGGCCAACTCCCTGCTTGAATCCCTGGGTGGGGTACGTACCGTCCAGAGAAAGATGGATGCTTGGGACCCTGGGCTGGGAGCTAGGTTAATGTTCTGTGCATCCACTTGGCAGCTGTTCTCTCTAAGCGGGTCCCAAAGGCTTTTTGGAGGAGTTTCCTGAGAGGGTCGGAAACAGGAAAGTAGCCAACAGGCCCACGGGGATGCCAGTTCTCTCTAGCAACAAGGCTACCAGCCTCAGACACTAGCGTTCTCTTTGGTACATGAAAGAACACTGTGCTTGGAAACTTCTTCCATCCAGTTTGCGAGTCGCGCTTCCACTGGGTCCTAGGATTCCAAGTGTTGCCATGCCGTCACAATGTCCAATTCTGAGGCCTAGGACGGCAGAGTGTCTGGCAGCTCTCAAAGAGACCTTAGCAATGCAGGCTTTTTGGCTCCTTCCGCCCAGAAACCAGCTCCTCCAGATCCTCTGTCGTTAGGTATTTCATGTCCGAATATCTCAGGGGGCCCTCATTCCTCCTCCACGAAGTAAGGCCCAAACGGCATTGCCCTAAAGGGAAGAAGCCTTCTGAGTCCGGCAGAGAGGAAGTCTCCGCCACTCTGCATTCCCACTCGGCTGAGCCCTGGGTATCGGACCGAGAGAGGGAGAAAGAGAGCCGTAACCCCGAGCTTTTCCACAATGCGGTATAGGCCTCACCCTTCAAGCCCACGTCAATTTCATAGCGAAAACACCAGGCCTCGGTGTGCTTTCCTGTGGCAAGGAAACTTGGCTTTCATTCTTCAGGTGGCACATTGGCTCAGGACTGCCCTACCCCAAGGACTCAGGCTGTGCAGCCCGACTGGTTGAGATCAGCACTTCTGGCCCTCTCCCGGATGAACCAACTAGGAAAGGAGCCTCTCCTAAGCTGGGAAACGTGGTGGCTTTTCCTAGTCTACCGAGGAACAGCGCTCTGAGGGAGAGGAGCTGCTGACGTGTGGTAGCAAAGTCTCCTCTGCTGAAGAGAAACATTTCATTGTAAGCGGGTTCCATCAGCCTTGCCACCTTTTCTCAGCTGGCTATCATGGAGGGCAGTCTGTTGGCAGATTCCCCTGAGGCCCTGCTTCCCAGGCTGTGATCCACACACGCCGCCTGCTTCAGCCCAAAGGGACAGCTTATGGTAAGGTCAAAACCCTGTGCTGGCAAGTTCCTGCCCAACCCTCGCACAGGGACAAGCATATTGGCCATTGGTCAAAGGCTTTCCCCACAAGCTTAACACGTTTGGTCCCATCTAGCCTCCGAAGGCCGAGTTGACCTAGCTAGGAATCAAAGTTCAGGAAAGGTACTCAGGGTGCTGGTGACTGCAGGTTCTTTCACCAGGCAGCCCAAATCGAGTCCACCTCCTTGCATTTTCCATGGGCAGAGCAAATGGTGTCAACTTACACGCCTCCGGCCAGGGAGGGGCGACCTACACTTTCTTCAGGGGATACAAGCCCATGCCTTCCGTGTGAAAGGCCTCTATGCCTCTTTGCTTCGGCAGCCCAGGGATAGCGTCAGCCCTGAAATGCTTCCGAAGGAGCAGAGTCAGAGATCCTTCGAACCACAGAGCAGGTGCAGCCCAGAACAAGGACTGCTCTTGGCCTGAGAACACCCACTGCCCAGCGCTTCTTTGGGGTACGCACGTGTAGAGGAAGGGGGTTGAATTCTGCTGCGTGATAACTTCTCCGGGCCACGTAGTGTGAGCGCAAGTAGAGTGGCCCTACACCTCCTCCCAGTTTCCCGTGTAAGTTGTAGAAGGCCAACTCCCTGCTTGAATCCCTGGGTGGGGTACGTACCGTCCAGAGAAAGATGGATGCTTGGGACCCTGGGCTGGGAGCTAGGTTAATGTTCTGTGCATCCACTTGGCAGCTGTTCTCTCTAAGCGGGTCCCAAAGGCTTTTTGGAGGAGTTTCCTGAGAGGGTCGGAAACAGGAAAGTAGCCAACAGGCCCACGGGGATGCCAGTTCTCTCTAGCAACAAGGCTACCAGCCTCAGACACTAGCGTTCTCTTTGGTACATGAAAGAACACTGTGCTTGGAAACTTCTTCCATCCAGTTTGCGAGTCGCGCTTCCACTGGGTCCTAGGATTCCAAGTGTTGCCATGCCGTCACAATGTCCAATTCTGAGGCCTAGGACGGCAGAGTGTCTGGCAGCTCTCAAAGAGACCTTAGCAATGCAGGCTTTTTGGCTCCTTCCGCCCAGAAACCAGCTCCTCCAGATCCTCTGTCGTTAGGTATTTCATGTCCGAATATCTCAGGGGGCCCTCATTCCTCCTCCACGAAGTAAGGCCCAAACGGCATTGCCCTAAAGGGAAGAAGCCTTCTGAGTCCGGCAGAGAGGAAGTCTCCGCCACTCTGCATTCCCACTCGGCTGAGCCCTGGGTATCGGACCGAGAGAGGGAGAAAGAGAGCCGTAACCCCGAGCTTTTCCACAATGCGGTATAGGCCTCACCCTTCAAGCCCACGTCAATTTCATAGCGAAAACACCAGGCCTCGGTGTGCTTTCCTGTGGCAAGGAAACTTGGCTTTCATTCTTCAGGTGGCACATTGGCTCAGGACTGCCCTACCCCAAGGACTCAGGCTGTGCAGCCCGACTGGTTGAGATCAGCACTTCTGGCCCTCTCCCGGATGAACCAACTAGGAAAGGAGCCTCTCCTAAGCTGGGAAACGTGGTGGCTTTTCCTAGTCTACCGAGGAACAGCGCTCTGAGGGAGAGGAGCTGCTGACGTGTGGTAGCAAAGTCTCCTCTGCTGAAGAGAAACATTTCATTGTAAGCGGGTTCCATCAGCCTTGCCACCTTTTCTCAGCTGGCTATCATGGAGGGCAGTCTGTTGGCAGATTCCCCTGAGGCCCTGCTTCCCAGGCTGTGATCCACACACGCCGCCTGCTTCAGCCCAAAGGGACAGCTTATGGTAAGGTCAAAACCCTGTGCTGGCAAGTTCCTGCCCAACCCTCGCACAGGGACAAGCATATTGGCCATTGGTCAAAGGCTTTCCCCACAAGCTTAACACGTTTGGTCCCATCTAGCCTCCGAAGGCCGAGTTGACCTAGCTAGGAATCAAAGTTCAGGAAAGGTACTCAGGGTGCTGGTGACTGCAGGTTCTTTCACCAGGCAGCCCAAATCGAGTCCACCTCCTTGCATTTTCCATGGGCAGAGCAAATGGTGTCAACTTACACGCCTCCGGCCAGGGAGGGGCGACCTACACTTTCTTCAGGGGATACAAGCCCATGCCTTCCGTGTGAAAGGCCTCTATGCCTCTTTGCTTCGGCAGCCCAGGGATAGCGTCAGCCCTGAAATGCTTCCGAAGGAGCAGAGTCAGAGATCCTTCGAACCACAGAGCAGGTGCAGCCCAGAACAAGGACTGCTCTTGGCCTGAGAACACCCACTGCCCAGCGCTTCTTTGGGGTACGCACGTGTAGAGGAAGGGGGTTGAATTCTGCTGCGTGATAACTTCTCCGGGCCACGTAGTGTGAGCGCAAGTAGAGTGGCCCTACACCTCCTCCCAGTTTCCCGTGTAAGTTGTAGAAGGCCAACTCCCTGCTTGAATCCCTGGGTGGGGTACGTACCGTCCAGAGAAAGATGGATGCTTGGGACCCTGGGCTGGGAGCTAGGTTAATGTTCTGTGCATCCACTTGGCAGCTGTTCTCTCTAAGCGGGTCCCAAAGGCTTTTTGGAGGAGTTTCCTGAGAGGGTCGGAAACAGGAAAGTAGCCAACAGGCCCACGGGGATGCCAGTTCTCTCTAGCAACAAGGCTACCAGCCTCAGACACTAGCGTTCTCTTTGGTACATGAAAGAACACTGTGCTTGGAAACTTCTTCCATCCAGTTTGCGAGTCGCGCTTCCACTGGGTCCTAGGATTCCAAGTGTTGCCATGCCGTCACAATGTCCAATTCTGAGGCCTAGGACGGCAGAGTGTCTGGCAGCTCTCAAAGAGACCTTAGCAATGCAGGCTTTTTGGCTCCTTCCGCCCAGAAACCAGCTCCTCCAGATCCTCTGTCGTTAGGTATTTCATGTCCGAATATCTCAGGGGGCCCTCATTCCTCCTCCACGAAGTAAGGCCCAAACGGCATTGCCCTAAAGGGAAGAAGCCTTCTGAGTCCGGCAGAGAGGAAGTCTCCGCCACTCTGCATTCCCACTCGGCTGAGCCCTGGGTATCGGACCGAGAGAGGGAGAAAGAGAGCCGTAACCCCGAGCTTTTCCACAATGCGGTATAGGCCTCACCCTTCAAGCCCACGTCAATTTCATAGCGAAAACACCAGGCCTCGGTGTGCTTTCCTGTGGCAAGGAAACTTGGCTTTCATTCTTCAGGTGGCACATTGGCTCAGGACTGCCCTACCCCAAGGACTCAGGCTGTGCAGCCCGACTGGTTGAGATCAGCACTTCTGGCCCTCTCCCGGATGAACCAACTAGGAAAGGAGCCTCTCCTAAGCTGGGAAACGTGGTGGCTTTTCCTAGTCTACCGAGGAACAGCGCTCTGAGGGAGAGGAGCTGCTGACGTGTGGTAGCAAAGTCTCCTCTGCTGAAGAGAAACATTTCGTTGTAAGCGGGTTCCATCAGCCTTGCCACCTTTTCTCAGCTGGCTATCATGGAGGGCAGTCTGTTGGCAGATTCCCCTGAGGCCCTGCTTCCCAGGCTGTGATCCACACACGCCGCCTGCTTCAGCCCAAAGGGACAGCTTATGGTAAGGTCAAAACCCTGTGCTGGCAAGTTCCTGCCCAACCCTCGCACAGGGACAAGCATATTGGCCATTGGTCAAAGGCTTTCCCCACAAGCTTAACACGTTTGGTCCCATCTAGCCTCCGAAGGCCGAGTTGACCTAGCTAGGAATCAAAGTTCAGGAAAGGTACTCAGGGTGCTGGTGACTGCAGGTTCTTTCACCAGGCAGCCCAAATCGAGTCCACCTCCTTGCATTTTCCATGGGCAGAGCAAATGGTGTCAACTTACACGCCTCCGGCCAGGGAGGGGCGACCTACACTTTCTTCAGGGGATACAAGCCCATGCCTTCCGTGTGAAAGGCCTCTATGCCTCTTTGCTTCGGCAGCCCAGGGATAGCGTCAGCCCTGAAATGCTTCCGAAGGAGCAGAGTCAGAGATCCTTCGAACCACAGAGCAGGTGCAGCCCAGAACAAGGACTGCTCTTGGCCTGAGAACACCCACTGCCCAGCGCTTCTTTGGGGTACGCACGTGTAGAGGAAGGGGGTTGAATTCTGCTGCGTGATAACTTCTCCGGGCCACGTAGTGTGAGCGCAAGTAGAGTGGCCCTACACCTCCTCCCAGTTTCCCGTGTAAGTTGTAGAAGGCCAACTCCCTGCTTGAATCCCTGGGTGGGGTACGTACCGTCCAGAGAAAGATGGATGCTTGGGACCCTGGGCTGGGAGCTAGGTTAATGTTCTGTGCATCCACTTGGCAGCTGTTCTCTCTAAGCGGGTCCCAAAGGCTTTTTGGAGGAGTTTCCTGAGAGGGTCGGAAACAGGAAAGTAGCCAACAGGCCCACGGGGATGCCAGTTCTCTCTAGCAACAAGGCTACCAGCCTCAGACACTAGCGTTCTCTTTGGTACATGAAAGAACACTGTGCTTGGAAACTTCTTCCATCCAGTTTGCGAGTCGCGCTTCCACTGGGTCCTAGGATTCCAAGTGTTGCCATGCCGTCACAATGTCCAATTCTGAGGCCTAGGACGGCAGAGTGTCTGGCAGCTCTCAAAGAGACCTTAGCAATGCAGGCTTTTTGGCTCCTTCCGCCCAGAAACCAGCTCCTCCAGATCCTCTGTCGTTAGGTATTTCATGTCCGAATATCTCAGGGGGCCCTCATTCCTCCTCCACGAAGTAAGGCCCAAACGGCATTGCCCTAAAGGGAAGAAGCCTTCTGAGTCCGGCAGAGAGGAAGTCTCCGCCACTCTGCATTCCCACTCGGCTGAGCCCTGGGTATCGGACCGAGAGAGGGAGAAAGAGAGCCGTAACCCCGAGCTTTTCCACAATGCGGTATAGGCCTCACCCTTCAAGCCCACGTCAATTTCATAGCGAAAACACCAGGCCTCGGTGTGCTTTCCTGTGGCAAGGAAACTTGGCTTTCATTCTTCAGGTGGCACATTGGCTCAGGACTGCCCTACCCCAAGGACTCAGGCTGTGCAGCCCGACTGGTTGAGATCAGCACTTCTGGCCCTCTCCCGGATGAACCAACTAGGAAAGGAGCCTCTCCTAAGCTGGGAAACGTGGTGGCTTTTCCTAGTCTACCGAGGAACAGCGCTCTGAGGGAGAGGAGCTGCTGACGTGTGGTAGCAAAGTCTCCTCTGCTGAAGAGAAACACTTCGTTGTAAGCGGGTTCCATCAGCCTTGCCACCTTTTCTCAGCTGGCTATCATGGAGGGCAGTCTGTTGGCAGATTCCCCTGAGGCCCTGCTTCCCAGGCTGTGATCCACACACGCCGCCTGCTTCAGCCCAAAGGGACAGCTTATGGTAAGGTCAAAACCCTGTGCTGGCAAGTTCCTGCCCAACCCTCGCACAGGGACAAGCATATTGGCCATTGGTCAAAGGCTTTCCCCACAAGCTTAACACGTTTGGTCCCATCTAGCCTCCGAAGGCCGAGTTGACCTAGCTAGGAATCAAAGTTCAGGAAAGGTACTCAGGGTGCTGGTGACTGCAGGTTCTTTCACCAGGCAGCCCAAATCGAGTCCACCTCCTTGCATTTTCCATGGGCAGAGCAAATGGTGTCAACTTACACGCCTCCGGCCAGGGAGGGGCGACCTACACTTTCTTCAGGGGATACAAGCCCATGCCTTCCGTGTGAAAGGCCTCTATGCCTCTTTGCTTCGGCAGCCCAGGGATAGCGTCAGCCCTGAAATGCTTCCGAAGGAGCAGAGTCAGAGATCCTTCGAACCACAGAGCAGGTGCAGCCCAGAACAAGGACTGCTCTTGGCCTGAGAACACCCACTGCCCAGCGCTTCTTTGGGGTACGCACGTGTAGAGGAAGGGGGTTGAATTCTGCTGCGTGATAACTTCTCCGGGCCACGTAGTGTGAGCGCAAGTAGAGTGGCCCTACACCTCCTCCCAGTTTCCCGTGTAAGTTGTAGAAGGCCAACTCCCTGCTTGAATCCCTGGGTGGGGTACGTACCGTCCAGAGAAAGATGGATGCTTGGGACCCTGGGCTGGGAGCTAGGTTAATGTTCTGTGCATCCACTTGGCAGCTGTTCTCTCTAAGCGGGTCCCAAAGGCTTTTTGGAGGAGTTTCCTGAGAGGGTCGGAAACAGGAAAGTAGCCAACAGGCCCACGGGGATGCCAGTTCTCTCTAGCAACAAGGCTACCAGCCTCAGACACTAGCGTTCTCTTTGGTACATGAAAGAACACTGTGCTTGGAAACTTCTTCCATCCAGTTTGCGAGTCGCGCTTCCACTGGGTCCTAGGATTCCAAGTGTTGCCATGCCGTCACAATGTCCAATTCTGAGGCCTAGGACGGCAGAGTGTCTGGCAGCTCTCAAAGAGACCTTAGCAATGCAGGCTTTTTGGCTCCTTCCGCCCAGAAACCAGCTCCTCCAGATCCTCTGTCGTTAGGTATTTCATGTCCGAATATCTCAGGGGGCCCTCATTCCTCCTCCACGAAGTAAGGCCCAAACGGCATTGCCCTAAAGGGAAGAAGCCTTCTGAGTCCGGCAGAGAGGAAGTCTCCGCCACTCTGCATTCCCACTCGGCTGAGCCCTGGGTATCGGACCGAGAGAGGGAGAAAGAGAGCCGTAACCCCGAGCTTTTCCACAATGCGGT